>NC_091472.1:8517719-8817719 GCF_036971445.1 Narcine bancroftii
CAGAACATGTCTCAAAATTTTTTGTTTCAAGGCAGCATTATGTGTAAAAATTGCTATAAATTACATTTTTAAAAATAAATACATTTGTGCAAAAAGTGCTGGGGGTTGATGCTGAGACTGTTTAAGGGATTTGTGAGGCCAGGTTTTGAGTATTGTGGGCAGTTCTGGTCTTCATATTATGGGAAGGATATAGATAAGGTCAACAGGGTGCAAAGAAGGTTTACAAAAATGTGGCCTGGGTTGCAGTATCTTGAATCCGGAGAAAGATTGAGTAGAATGGGACTTTATTCATTGGAGAGTAGAAGGTTTAGAGGGGGTTTGATAGAGGTATTTAAAATTATGAAGGGAATAGATAGAGTAGATGTGAATAGGCTCTTTCCCCTGAGGGTAGGGGAGATGGAACGAGGGGTCATAAGTTAAGGGATAGGGGGGCAAAACGTTAGGAGTAATATAAGAGGATGCTTCTTCACTCAGAGAGTGGTGGCTGAATGGAATGATCTACTGGAAGAGGTAGTTGTGGCAGGGTCAATTCTGTAATTTAAGAGGAGGTTAGATGTGAGGGGGTTAGAAGGTTATGGGCAAGGGTGTGGGTAGGTGGAACTAATGGAGTTTCACATAAATCAGTGCAGATTGGAAGGGCTGAAATGGCCTGTTTCCATACTGTAAATTGTTAAATAGTTATATGGTTATAAGAAGAAAAAAAAGTGAGGTTATGTCTATGGTTCATTGTTCGTTTGGAAATCTGATTGTAAAGGGGTAGAGGCTGATATTGTATGACTGGGTGCTCGCCTTCATACTCCGGTACCTCCTTCCTGATGGTAGCAGTGAGAAGAGGGCATGGCCTGCGGTTTAGGGATCATGCCTTATGAAAACAGGTTGGCCTTTTCTCCTCGGAGCGACAGAGGATGAGTGATGACTGATGGAGTTGTGATGAGCGGCATTGATCGTGTGGGTAATCGGAGGCCTTTTCCCAGGGATGAGATGGTGGCCACAGGAGGACACGGGTTTACGGTGCTGGGGAGTAGGTACAGAGGAGATGTTTTTTTATGCAGAGAGGAGTGGGTGCATGGAATGGGATGCCAGCAACGGTGGTAGACGCAGATATGATAGGGTCACAAGAGACTTTTGGATAGGTAATTTGTAAAGTAGGAATATGTTCGGCACAACTTTGTGGACCAAAGGACCTGCATTGTGCTGTAGGCTTTCTATGACTCTAAGGCCTGGATGGAGATTGTCCTTCATGATAGAGGTGGAGGGGTGAGGGAGGTTTAAAGGAGGTGTGAGGGTCATGTGTCGACACGGTTAGTGTAGCGGTTAGCACACCGCTACTGCAGCGCCAGCGACCTGGGTTCGAATCCGCCTCTGACCATGTGGGGTTTGTGCATTCTCTCCTGATCTGTCTGGGTTTCCTCTGGGTGCTCTGGTTTCCTCCCACCCTCCAAAAACATAGAAGGATTGGGAGGTTAATTGGGTGTAATTGGACGGCATGGCCAGAACTGGCTTCCACCGTGCTGTAAATTAAAGTTTCAAGAAAATGTTTAAATATTTTAAAATGTAAGTTTTTTTTATACACAGTTGAGTGATAAGTTCCTGGGACGGGCTGGCTGGGGTAGTGGTGGAAGCAGATGCAACTGTAATGTTCACATGACGCATGGGAAATCGGGATATGGGTCATGTGCAGGAGCTGAAGTTTAGTTTCATACTAACAGTCTGTGCATTCTTATTGAGAAAAGAAATAAGAGCAAAAAATGAAGACAATCGTTTTATCAAAACACTGTTTATATGAATTTTTGTTTTATATTAACATAGAACATGGAACATTACACCACAGTACAGGCCTTTCAGCCCATGATGTTGTGCCGACCTATATAAACCAATTACAATCTTACCCTTCCCTACCTCATGACCCTTTATTTGTCTTATGTCCATGTGCCTGTCTAAGAGTGAATTCCCCTATTTTTCCAGCCTCCACCACCACCCCTGGAAATGCAATCCAGGCACCTACTACTGTCTGAGAAAGAACCTAGGCATCATGTCATTGTGGGCCAAAAGGCCTGTACTATGTGGTGGATAGAAGTCAGGTGTAACATGTTGAGACCAATTGGGTATTCTCCTGACTGAGACTTCACAAATAGCCCCATTAAATCGTGGGGTCTGTTCGAGAAAAGCATCATAATCTGTGTCATTGAGGCCAGCGTTCGTCCAGGCAGTCACCTAGTTAATCTCCTGTCCTCTCTCCTCAATGCCCTCAAGTTCCATCCTGTACCAGCCTCACTGTAACACCACTCCATATCCTGTCCACAGAAAGGATCAGGAAGTGAATAATCATTTCATTCATCCAAAGCACCCATCGTCATGGAGCATCCCCATGTTTTCCGGAGGATTAATCAAAGGGTCGGACAGAAAACTAATCTGAACAAAGGATAATTGTTCCTGGAAGGTCACCTGACCAGGAAATCGAAAGCCATTTCACCATGTCAATCAACCAGACGTAACATCGTGGCTATCCCTCAGGCCAAGGATGATGCTCTTCATTCCTCTGGGCTCTCAAGCGACTTTTAAGTCCAATCGTAGAAAGTGGCCCACCAAGCGGAGACACCTGTGCATGTATTTGTTTAACGTGCACTCCAAGAAGCCCACGATACTTCTCAAATCAACTACCGATTTCCAACGGCCTGGAAACCACGACCACTGGAGCTAATGGATTTGTTGCAGCCTTCGTCCGCCTTCACAGCCATTGAGTTCAGAGTAACTCTGTCCACCTGTTCCCCCGCTGGTTGGCTTGTTCTTGATCAGGGGCCTCCCCCTCGACCTCACCACCATGAGTGGCCTGACCAGGAGCAACGCTCCAGACGGCATCGCTCTCGGGATCTCAGGACCACACAAGCTTCTCCACCTCAAGAAGGTGAAAATCAACGGAGAAGATATAACACGCGTACAGATAAAGGATAGATATAAAATCAGAATTAGAATATATTGGCATGAACAAATCATGAAATTTGGTGTTTTGCGGCAACATTCATATAAACCACCTTAAAACAATAAATTAAAAATAATTAACAGTGCACAAAAAGCAAAGCAGTGTCTGTGGATCATTGATCATGCAGGAATCTGATGCCAGTGGGGAAAAAGCTGTCCTTATGCCACTAAGTGCTCATCTTCATGCTCCAGTACCTTTTTCCTGATGGGAGTAGAGTGAAGAGGGCTTGTTGGTGGGGGTCTTTGAAGATTGAGGCTGCTTTAGCTGTCCTCAATAGAGTAAAGTCTGGTGCCTGTGATGTTACAAACCAAGTTAACAACTCTCTGGAGTTTATTCTTGTCCTGAGAATTGGTGCCTCCCGGCCACTCAGTGATGCAACCAGCCAGAATGCTCTCTATGGTACACCTGTAGAAGTTTACAAGAGTCTTTGATGACATACTGAATCTCCTTAAACACCTCACAAAGTATAGCAGCTGGCGGGCCTTCTTCATGATTGCGTCGATGTGGGGCCAGGACAGATCCTCGGAGACGTTGAAACTCATGAATTTGAAGCTCTTGAGTCTCTCCACTACTGAGCCCTTGATCAGGACTGGGTCATGTTCCTCTGACTTCCTCCTGAAGTCCACAATCATCTCCTTGGTTTTGCTACATTGAGCACAAGGTTGTTGTTGTGACACCACTCAACGAGCTGATCTATCTCCCTCCTGTACACTTCCTCAATGCTGTTTGTGACTTTGCCGACAACTGTGGTGTTTTTGGCAAATTTGTACACAGGATTGGAATTGTACCTGTCCACACAGTCATGGGTGTATAACAAGTAGAGCAGTGAGATAAGCAAGCATCCTTGGGGTGTGCCTGTGTTGATAATCAGTAAGGAGGAGATGTTGTTTCCAATTTATACTGACTGTGATCTTCCAATGAGAAAGGCAATGATCCAGAGGTACAGAGGCCTAGAGTTTGCAGCTTCTTGACCATCACTGAGGGAATAATGATATTGAAGCCATGGAACCTATTGTAGCATGAATAAAAGCTTTCACGACTGGAGGAAGATCAAATGCCTTTATTAGCTTATAACTATGGGTAGGGTTTAACAGTAGTCTTCGGAAGGGTTCTGGGTTTAGGCGGGAAACCAGGGTTATATGTGGGCAGATGGGGGCGGAGCCATGAGGCAAGGCCAGCCATCGGCACAACACCCTACCAGTGAATCCCAATTCACTGCATTCACCCCTTCCTGTAGAATTTAGGGTCTGTGAATGAAGAGAGAGAACATGGGTTCAGAAACAAGTGGTAAAAAAATATAGTTTTTAACAAATTTACAGATTTAAGTGAAGATCCTGGTGGAGCACCTTAGCACCGGGGAGCCTTGGACTCTGGGTTTCCTGGTCCCTTGTGAGGGAGGAGAGCGGCTCGACAATGGAGGGGGATGCACTTTCCTCCTGAACCGGATCCCCTGAGACCCTGACTGGGGGTGGTGAGAATGAGCTCTGTGGCTCACAGGGCTCTTGATGCAATGGACTCTCTGTTCTGGTGGGTACCAGGTCCCAGTGTCCTCCCTGCCATCCGGGTACTCCATATAGGCGTACGTGGGATTGGCGTGGAGCAGTTTCACCGTTTCCACCAGGGGGTTGGTCTTGCTTCTCCTCACGTGCTTCCTGAGAAGGACTGGACCAGGAGTGGTGAGGCAGGTTGGGAGTGTAGTTCCTGATGCCGACCTTCTTTCAAAAGTGAATAGGAGCTCATGAGGAGTAGCGTTGGTCGCGGTACATAGTAGCGACCGGATGGAATGGAGCACCATGGGGAGAACTTCCCACCACTTTTGACTTCAGGGCAAGTTTGACAGCCTTCCAGACCATGGCGTTCTTTTCAACCTGCCCATTCCCCCGGGGATTGTAGCTAGTAGTCCTGCTGGACGCGATGCCCCTTGCCAGCAGGTACTGATGTAGCTCGTCACTCGTAAAGGCTGAGCCCCCGTCGCTATGAAGAGCTTTTATTCATGCTACAATTTTATTAGCTTATAACTAGGGGTAGGGTTCTGGGTTTAGGCGGGAAACCAAGGTTATATATGGGCAGATGGGGGCGGAGCCAGGAGGCAGGGCCTGAAGTCAGCACAAAACACCCTGCCAGTGAATCCAAGTTCACTGCATCTACATACTGTATTAAATATTATTAATAACATTTAATATTTATAAATTATTATTAATAACTAGTTGATTCACAGAAGGTGAGTGTGAGCAGTTCATCAGTCATTCAGCGTCCTCCCTGCCTGTGGGAAGAAACTGTTTCTCTGCCTGATGCCTGATGGCTTGGATACTCCTCTATCTCTTTCCTGACACGAGTAGCTGAGAAACGACAATAACCTGGAGCCCCAGTATTGATGCCAATGGCTCAGTACAGGCGTTAAACGTCCTGACAAATTAGCTGATGGTGTTTTTTAAAATCCTACAAGTGCACGTGCTGGGCAGTGTACCACAAAGGGGTTGCCGTCTCCGGGACGGGTGCAGTGGACCAGCGCAAGGCACCAGAAATGGGGAGAACACCCCCACATCCCCGATGAGAAGGAGAAGCAGAGGAGATGACCCGAAGGATGGTGGCCATGGCCGTGGCCCAGCGAGGGACTCGGCAGCTGAAGGACTCACACAGGTTGAGGGCTGCTGGAGAATGGCTCATGAGAACCAGGTATTGGAGCCGGGATTCGAGAGGGCATTGAGGGAAAGAAGGGCTCCTGAAGGCTTCCCCATCGTATTGGAGGTTTCGACCTGATGCTTGGGTTGCCGATGGATTGAACTGGAGTCTGTGCCAGCTGCAGAAGTCCTGGGAGATCTGGAGGCAAATCCATGGACACTCAGTCACCACTTTTAAACAATCGCTGAGAAGCAGAACATTCTCCCAAATTTTACACTGCAGACAGTGTAAAAATGTCGAGACAGAATTTATTATGTGAATTCCATCCTGTAATTTTTCCACAAGGACCCCTACACATCTTTATGGAGCGGCTGCAGTCTAAATTGACCGACCACCTTGGTCTTAACCCTGGCTGTTCATCGCTCCCTCACCCTCATCTGTCCGTCGCCCCCCCCCACTCACCTCCTCCCCTCTGTCAACCGCCACCCCCAGCCATCAGTCACTTCCTGCCCCTGGCCATCCATCGCTCCCCCCAAGCTATCTGTCACCCCCACCCCTGCCCATCCATCATCCTCTGCCCCTGGTTTTCTGTCACCCCCCCACCCGGTCCTGGCCGACCATTGTCCCCTGCCCCCAGCTGACCATTGCTCCCCGCTCCCAGAAGCCCGTCGCTCCGACCCCCACCCCCATCTAACTCTAGACGCGGTAGCAGGAGTGCTGTGCACCCAAGCCCAGAGTGCTGCACATGGTTGCAGCTAGAAGCAGGTGTCGATGGCTCAATGCGGGAGCCATGGCCTGTGATACCCCCCTCCTCCCCGCACAGCTGGAACCACTCTGCCAGAACCAGGGATACGCAGAGCGGCTCCAGCTGTGTGGTTGAGGGGGGGGGGGAGATGGTGGGGGGGATCATGAGTACTGAACACGGCCATTGCTCACTCAAAGCTGCCACCTGCTTCTCTCCCACCGCTTGGGGCCGAGTCACCTTTCCACCAAAGGGCGAGGGCTGGGGGCAACGGGGAGGTGACAATGACAGGGGATGGGGTGATGGGGGATGACCTAGGTCAACCTACCCCCAACTCAACTTACCCCCAACTCCAATGTCCAGGCTCTGAAAACACCGCAACTCCGAAATCACTGCAACTGCAGTGTAAAAGCTCAGCCTGTGTGAAAGGCCGCTCCGGAGGTAAATATGCTGGGGTTTTTTTATATTTCTCCTTTACTTCTGTGTAAAAATGAACATCTCTGAAGGGATTCTCTTTTGTTTCTATTTCTCCTATTGTTAGGGTAGCAGCCAATGATCAAGGCGACTCTTTGTTTGCCAGACAAACATTGGATTATATCATGTATATTATATTATTACGTGACTATAAAAGGAACCTTGCACCTTTGAAACTCCCATCAACTTCCGTTTCGTACGTCGGTTTGCAATGAAGAGGAGGGTCAAAATATCCTCAGCTTTTACAGTAGATTTCTGTCATTAGCTTTGTACTTCCCCACACAGGATATGAATCCTGTGAAGCTCACTCCGCATATATTAACACTTACTGCTTGCTGAGGCAGGGGAAGGACACCTTTGATACTGTCCGGGCACGAGGCATTCCTCGCTGGGGGAAGCTGTAATCTCTCTGTGGGAGAAAAGACCACATCCTAGGCTACCAGCAGAAACCCGGACATCTTCAAGAAAGAGTAATTAATATTTAAAAAAACACAAGAGAGATGAATTATCTCAGGAAAAAAAAAGGAGCATTCACTGCTGTCGTTCACTCTCCAGTAAACACGTTGACCTGCCTCGGTGTCATTTGCCTGGGATTTAAAATGGGGATGGGTCAGAAAATGAGTCTGATCCAGAGTGACTCATGGGCCCAGCTAGTCATAATGACACATTCTTTTCTTGCTCTCTGGTAATTGTGAATATTTATTATCCCTCTATCCTTTTTTTGAAATTAATTTAAGATGCATAATTGCAATAGCTTACTTTTTATGAAGTACTTATAAACACTTTATCGAACGCCTTCTGGAAATTTAAGTAAACAACGTCCACCTGCTCCCCTCTATCTACTGAGCTCGATAGATCCTCAAAGAACACCAGTAAGTTTGTCGAACAAGACCTGCCTTTGCTGAGTCCATGCTGCGTCTGCCTGACTGATCCATTTCGCTCCAGATGCCTTGCTCTTTCTTCTTTAATGACGGCTTCAAACATTTTCCCAACCACAGACGGTAAACTAACTGACTTATAGTTCCCTGCCTTTTGCCTACTGTGGCGTGACATTCACTGTCTTCTAAGCCGCCAGTACCTGCCCAGAGAATTTTGGTAAGTTATCACTAAAGACTCTCTGACGGCATGTAGGGGCCATTGGCAAGTAGGACTGACGACCACCCTCGCCCTCCACCACCCCCCCCCCCACCAACACCCCTGTCACAATTTTAATGTGCTTTCAGGAAAAATTTGTTTTAGTGCATTTACCTTCACTCAACTCGACGGAGAGCCCTCCAGCCTTGCATGGCTGAGATGCTGAAGCCTCCTCGCACACGAGCAAAAGCAGCAATACATCCTTCTGCCCACCACACGCTGAGGCTCAGGCCACTTCTATTACCACCTCCCCAACTGTACCAAAGCTAATTGATTGACAGGTGCACTGGGGCCCACAGAACCGCTAGGGTGGGAGGGAGAGAAGCCAGGGCAGCGGGCAGGGCTCAGGCCCACTGTCGCGGCGAGCAGACGGTAGATCGCTGGCTTTGAGGGGAGCGCTGGGCCTCGGTGATCATGCTCCATGCTAAGCCTTTGTTCGACAAGCACTGCCATCCTCACCCCAAACAGGCGGAATGAGGCATGGGGGCGTGTGACAGTGAGCAGTTCAGCTCGACAGGCCGCTCGCTCACTGCCACCCAACCGCCACGGCTCAGTCAACTTGCTCAGGGGACCGTGCTCGTCGAACAAAGCCTGACCATTGAGCCCCTCAAAGCACTGTGGGAGAGAGCGAGTGAGTGAATCAGCAGGTGGGATCGAGTCAGCAGGCTTTCTCACCGGGGGAAGTGAGCAGCCGCAGCGAGGCCGAAAAACGCGGGCCTTCCAAGGGAAGGTGGTCCGTGAAGCTGCGGGCCCACTTCCTGGACAGCTGCAGCATCTCCGCGGGCTTCTTGAAGGTGGGTGAGTAGTTTGAGCGCTTTCCTCCTGTCACCATCTTGTGGAGGAAACCCTCCACTACATTTGCACCCAAAATGGCAGCACCAAAATGCCTCCTTTGCGTCGAGGACCTGGGTTAGTTTCTGAGATGATTTTTTTGGGGGGGTGGAGAAAGAGGGGCTCCTTTATGTCATCAAATATGATATGACATCTGCCATTTCTTCCAGTGCCCTGGGATCCATTCCATCAGGACCAGGGCACTTATGTAACTTTCAACTCACAAGTTTGCTCAGTATGACCTCTTTAATGAGAGCCATTATAGACCAGTCCTCGCCTCCCATCCATCCACCATGATGTCCAACACAAAATAGTCATTCAAAGCCTTGGCCTTTTCCTCCCTTCCCCAATATCAATTCCCCTTTCCCATCCTCCAAGGGACCAATCTTCACTTCAGGCACCTTTTTCCAGCATTATATAATTATAAAAACATTTACTGTCCATTTTTGTATTTTATGCTAATCTTTCCTTATAATCTACCTTCCCTCCCTTTATTGCTCAATTCATGGTTTTCCGAATCTTCTAGTTTCCCACTGCCCTTGGCAACTTTGTACGCACGAGCTTTTAGTTTGATGCATTCCTTTATTTCCTAGGTTATCCGGGGCTGGCTGTCCCCACCCTGAGTGCCCTTGCTTTTACCTGGAATATACTTTTTTTGAGCACCGTGAAAAATCTCTTTGAAAGCCCTCTACCGTCCCTTCATATAGCCTGCGTTCCCATTCAGCCCCGGCCAACTCCTCCCTCATCCCCTTGTAGTTTGCCTTTTTTTTAGGGATAAATACACTGGTTTTGGGCTGAACTATTGTGCCTTCCATTTGTATGAGAACCTCAATCATACTGTGATCAGTCTGATATACTGGGTACTGAAGGACTGTGCAGACCCATGGACGGAGGTTTTCACGAACGTCTTCAACATCTCACTGGAACACTCCATCATTCCCGCAGGGTTCCCCATCATTGCGGTACCCAAGAGGGTAACAATAACATGCCTGAAGGACTTTTGCCCTCTGGCACTGACCTCCAGCATTACGAAATGCTTCAATCGTCTGGGGATGCATCAAAGTACGCCTCCCAGAGATACACGACGCATTTCAATATGCCTTCGGAAGAAACCATTCCACATTCGATGCTATAGCCTTGTCGCTTCATCCTGGCCCACCTCGAGAATAATGCCTCGTAAGCCAGGCTGCTGTTCATTGACTTCAGCTCGGCATTTAATACATTCGTTCACCAGAGGCTGGTGGAGAAGCTGTCCTTGCTGGAACTCAATGCCCCTCTCTGTAATTGGATCCTGGACTTCCTACCAGAAAGAGCACAGTCTGTCCGGGTCGGTAGCAAAATATTGAGAACAGTCACGCTGAGCTCTGGTGCACCTCAGGGCTATGAGTTCAGCCCACTCCTGTTCATGCTACTGACCTACAACTGTATGGCTAGATCCAGCTCCAACAATGTCATCAAGTTTCCAGATGACACAATAGTTGTTGGCCTCATCATGGGATGTGTTGCACTATAGAGGAGAGGTGGAAAAATCTTGTGAAATGGTGCAAGTGTAAAGACCTGAGTCTCAACGTGGACAAGACAAAGGAGATGATCATGGCCTTCAGGAGGACCAGGAGCGACCACCTTCCACTGCAGATCTCCGGTGGGGGTCTGTGTGTGTGTGTGTGTGTGTGTGTGTGTGTGTGTGTGTGTGTGTGTGTGTGTGTGTGTGTGTGTGTGTGTGTGTGTGTGTGTGTGTGTGTGTGTGTGTGTGTGTGTGTGTGTGTGTGTGTGTGAGGGAGAGAGAGGATGTGTGTGAACATGTGCATTTGTGTGCAAATGTGTATGTGCGTGTGAGAAAAAGTGTGTGTGTGAAGGTGTGTATGTATGTGTGCATGTGCATTTGTGCATGTGTGCATGTGTGTGTATTAGAGTGTGTATGGGTGCATGTGTGCACGTATACGTGTGTGTGTGCACATGTGTGCATGTGCGTGCGTGTGTGTGTGTGTGTGTGTGTGTGTGTGTGTGTGTGTGTGTGTGTGTGTGTGTGTGTGTGTGTGTTTGCATGTGTTAGTGTATGTGTGGTTTGATCTGGCCGTGGACTGATCTCCACTTACCCACTTATTGCCCAGAACCCTTAATTTCTCTACTATGCAAACATTTATTTATCTGTATCTTAAATGTGACCCAGCCTCCACCTCTTCATTGGGAAGACAATTCCACAGATTCATTACCCTCTGGGAAAAGCAGTTCCTCCTCATCTCCATGTTCAATCTAATCCCCAGAAGCCTATAATCCACACGCTACAATTTTGTTCTAGTTTTCACTGCCTGTCATATTTAAATATGGGTTGAATTGCCTGTGAACACAAAACAAAAAAACTGGCAAGCAGTGGCCGTACTTCGTGTGAAAAGTACAGCAGACACCTCCTTGTCTAGTTCAACTCATCTTCCATACCCGTGACCTCAAGTATCCTGAAAGACGAGGACAGAGGAAATCGTCATTGCCGTTGTGTCTCAGCCCTGGGGTTGTGGAAAATTCTTCACCGACGTGCACCTGAAGGAACCACTCCCTATGTCCCCCAATGTCCATGCGCAGCCTGACCCCTCCCCCCTATTCCCACCCCATCACATGGAGGTGCACAAGTAAACCTGCACATGCTGAGGTCGAGGGCAGTTCGCAGAAGCGCTGGCGAAACTCGTCAGGCCACGTAGCATCCGCAGGGAGTTCAAAGGCAGCCAATGCTTTGGGTCTGAGCCTTTCTCCAATAATCAGTGAGGGGAGGGGGAGGAGGAGAGGACAGGAGAGGAGCACAGGTGGATACAGGGGTGGGGGAGGGTGGTGGAGGGTAGAAGATACTGAGAAGTGATGGGGATTACAAGGCAGGGCAGCTCCGTGATAGCACCTTCGCTCTGTCTGCTGCAACAGGAAACCGTGCTGTGGCCAATCATTTCATTTCCGCACCCCATTCGTCCACAGCCTCATGCACTGCCAAACCAGCCCCCGCCACCCCAAAACAAAAATTGGAGGAATGACACCTTAAACTCTGTCTACCCAGTCTCCAACTGGATGGCATTAACATTGACCTCCAACTTCCTCCTCCCCTGGGTCTCTTCCTTTCCCTCCTTCCCTTGACTCCTATCCTCCAGCTCTCCACCCCCTTCCCTCCCTTCTCCCATCAGAGGCAAGGGTTAAAAAGGAGTCTTTTAAGGCAGTGGAGATATGGGGAAATATTGGAGGTTTAAACAGCAACAATAAATGTTAATGCAAACATAACAATTATACTTGATTCAACATTAATGACATGGTGAACATTGGAGACGATAAGCAATTTTGAACACTAAGTGACAACAGGAGAGTGGGCGTCAACTTCAGTGACAGAAATGCATTTTCAATAAATTATAGCCATTACTCACAGACTGTTTCTGAGCGAAGATAAGTGCAGATTGCCAACAATTCCGTCAAGAGTTGCAGAATGGATTTATCTCTCAAACCTCAGAAGTACGCCAACTCTTATGCTCCCATGACGGAATGGGCTCACTCTGACATGCGAGAAAGGTTCCGAACCAAAATCTCCCCAATTCCAGCACATTTGATGGAATCCATAAGATTCAAGAGCAGAAGGGGGGCCCTTTGGCTCATTGCGTCCGTTCCCCACCATTCCATCATGAGGTGATTCTTTCTCCCACTCAGCCCCAAACAACCAATGGAAGTGCTCACACAAACCACCCAAGACTCTCACATGCATGAAGCAATTTTTAAAATTTATTTATTTGTATAGAGCAGTGGTTTTGAAAACCATTGGTCCTGAATGTGTGTTGTTTGGTCTATATGTGTGTAATGTCTCGTTGTTTGTCTGCATGTTTTACACCGAGGACTGGAGAATTCTGTTTTGTCGGGCGGTACTTGTCCAATCGGATGACAATGAACTTGCCTTCTTCCCATAACCATTCATATCCTAAATATTCAGATACCTATCAATCTCTGCCTGAAATACACCCAATGACCAGGACTCCACAGCTGCCTTGTGGCAGTAAATTCCAGAGGTTCACTGCTCTCTGGCTAAATAAATTCCTCCACAACTCTCTTTTAAATGGGTGCCCTTCAGTCCTGAAGCTGTGCCCTCTTGTCCCTGACCATGGGAAACAACTTTACTACATCTACTCTGTCCAGGCCTTTCAACATTTCAAACGCTTCCATGAGGTTCCTCCTCATTCTTCTGAACTCCAAGGAGTGCATTTCCATATAACCATATAACAACTTACAGTACGGAAACAGGCCATATCGGCCCTTCTAGTCCGCACCAATTTAAATGAAACTCCACTAGTTCCACCTACCCACTCCCTGCCCATAAACCTCCCACCCCCTCACATCCATGTACTCATCTAACCTCCTCTTAAATGACAGAATTGACCCTGCCACAACTACCTCTTCCGGAAGATCATTCCACTCAGCCACCCCTCTCTGAGTGAAGAAGCTCCCTCTTATGTTACTCCTAACGTTTTCCCCCCTAACCCTTAACTTATGACCCCTTGTTCCAATCTCCCCTACCCTCAGGGGAAAGAGCCTATTCACATCTACTCTATCTATTCCCTTCATAATTTTAAATACTTCTATCAAATCCCCTCTCAACCTTCTACGCTCCAATGAATAAAGTCCCATTCTACTCAATCTTTCTCTGTATTTAAGATACTGCAATCCAGGCAACATTTTTGTCAACCTTCTTTGCATCCTCTCTACCTTATTTCAATCTCCATTGTTCAGGAGGAAGCTGATAAAATGTGGCAATGACTCATGAAAGTGAATTCCATCATGGTATGAATTTGTGCACACATGTTGAAGGAATGATCCATAAAGCCATGAAACATTATAGCACAGAAAGAGGCCCTTCAGCCTCTCTAGTCCATGCTGAACTATTATTCTGTCTCGTCCCCATGACCCGCACCTGGACTATAGCCTCCTCAACTCCTCTGTCCGTGCACCCATCCAAATTCACCACTTCGCTCCACACTCGCCACACTCTCTGCGTGAAGACATTCCCCTTTGTGGATTAGCACATAACGCTGTTACAGCACCAGCCATCAAGTTCAAATCCTGCACTGATAAGTTAAAATGTGATTCTGTTTTCATGTTTAAAGATAATTGAAAGCAACTTATGTTTAAGTAACCATTTGTCTTGGTGAATATCTATTACTGCTGAGTTTTGGGCTCGTCTGGGCTCGTAACACTGGGATTTCTGATTTCCTTCTGCATCCCAAAAACATGCCGATAGATTAATTGGCAATTATCCCTCAGTCCACATGAGTGGCAAAAGAATCAAAGGGAATTCATGGCTTGAGAGTTATATGATCACTCTTAGATAATTACAGAGAGGGAGAGGAATTTGAATTGAATTATTTATTGTTACATCAAGTTCAAGTCCAAGTTTGTTATCATCCGAATGTACAAGTACAACCCGAGGAAACAGGTCCATCAGTGCAGAAACAAACAAACTCACATACCGACAAGGGATACACATGCGCAGTATGTGTTCATATATATATTGCAGTATACAGTCATGCATTGTTTAATGTCCATGATATGTTCTGTGAAATAGGACGTTATGTGATATGGATGTTGTGCAACCACCACTTAGCAAAGCTACATGGGATACTCTAATAAAAAACAAAATCCTGGAGAAGCTCGGCAGGTCAAACAGTGTCCTTTATGTAACAAAGGCAAAGATACAGAACCGACGTCTCGGGCTTGAGCCCTTCATCAAAGATACACCTCATCCTTTTGATGAAGGGCTCAAGCCCGAAACGTTAGTTCTGTATCTTTGCCTTTGTTACATAAAGGACACTGTTTGACATGCCAAGCTTCTCCAGCATTTTGTGTTTTCACTGTTATATGGTATACAGAGCCGTTGTCATACCCACACTCCTGTTCGGCTCAGAATCATGGGTCCTCTACCAGCATCACCTAAGGCTCCTAGAACGCTTCCACCAGCGTTGACTCCGCTCCATCCTCAACATTCATTGGAGCGACTTCATCCCTAACATCGAAGTACTCGAGATGGCAGAGGTCGACAGCATCGAGTCCACGCTGCTGAAGATCCAACTACGCTGGGTAGGTCACATCCCCAGAATGGAGGACCATCGCCTTCCCAAGATCGTGTTATATGGCGAGCTCTCCACTGGCCATCGTGTCAGAGGTGCACCAAAGAAGAGGTACAAGGATTGCCTAAATAAATCTCTTGGTGCCTGCCACATTGACCACCGCCAGTGGGCTGATATTGCCTCAAACCGTGCATCTTGGCGCCTCACAGTTCAGCGGGCAGCAACCTCCTTGGAAGAAGACCGCAGAGCCCACCACACTGATAAAAGACAAAGGAGGAAAAACCGAACACCCAACCCCAACCCACCAATTTTCCCTTGCAACCGCTGCAACCGTGGCTGCCTGTCCCGCATCGGACTTGTCAGCCACAAACGAGCCTGCAGCTGACGTGGACATTTACCCCTCCATAAATCTTCGTCCGCGAAGCCAAGCCAAAGAAAAAGAAAGGTAATTTTTTTATTTGTAGGGAAACTTTACATTAAAATAAATATAGAGGGTACAGTCTAGTACATACAGAAGGCAGTAACAAAGGTGTTTATTATGTCTATCAAGATATATGTAATATAGGTTATATATGTACTGTACCAGTATGCGCCTGGCAGTGCAATTGCCTTGAGACATGAGATGCACGTGTTGCATGCAGGAAACTTTTGCGTTCGCTTTGTCCAGTTACATCTGTTACATCTCGTCCTCCGATCGGGATTTTTGAACTCTATTATAATCTTATGGGACCATGGACGTATATGCGGTACGTGTGTGTGTGTGTGTGTGTGTGTGTGTGTGTGTGTGTGTGTGTGTGTGTGTGTGTGTGTGTGTGTGTGTGTGTGTGTGTGTGTGTGAGTGTGTGTGTGTGTGTGTGTGTGTGTGTGTGTGTGTAGGTGGTAGTGTACAATACACACACACGCATTAATAAATAAACATTATTGAATAAATAGTAGATTCTCTGAGGATTAATGCAAGCAGTTCAGCTGTCTCTGCGAATGGAGAGGGAAAGGGTGGAGAGCTGGAAGAAAGAAGTCGGGGGAAAGGGAAGAGTGGGAGAATGGGAGTGGTCCACCAGAAAGCGGAGGAGTCAATGAGAATGCCATCTGGTTGGAGAGCGCCCAGATGGGACATTAGGAGTTGCTCCTCCACTTCAAGCATGGCCTTTTTTTGGCAGCACATGAACCCGTGGACAGAAATGTCGATGTGGGAGTGGGGCGCGGAATTGAAATGGTTGGCCAATGGGAGATCCCTGTCATTGATGCGGACAGAGCGAAGGAGCTCAGCCAAGTGATCTTCCAGCTTGCTTCCAGATGTAGAGAAGGCCGCAATGGGAGCACCGGATGCAGTAGATGACTCCTGCCGATTCACAAGTTTTGCTTCACTTACAAGGAATGTATGGGGCCCCATATGGTGGTGACGGAGGAGGTGTGGGTACTTCCTGCGGCCACAGGGTGAGGTGCTGTCTAGAATGATGCGAGGCACAGATCAGGTGTACAGAGTGGAAATGTCATATACTGGTGGTTGATGGTCAGGACAGATTTGTGGGCTGAATGTCTTGTTTCTCTCATTCTACGACTCTTCCCATTGCTCTATGCAAGAAGTGTTGACAACCTTGTCTTCAAAAGTTGATGAATTAGAAACAGAATTTATTATCATGAATACATCACAAAATATGTTGTTTGCGGCAATGTCACAGTGTCAACATTCAGATAAACCACTTTACAAAAATAAATAAATAAAAGTAATGTCCAAAAAGTCAAGGTGAGGCAGGGTCTGGGGTTCATTGTTCATTCAGGAATCTGATGGCAGCGGGGAAGAAGCTGTCCTTGTGCCGCTGAATGCTCATCTTCAGGCTCCTGTACCTTTTCCCCTGATGGTAGCAGAGTGAAGAGGGTGTGGTCTGGGTGGAGGGGTTCCTTAAGGATAGGGGCTGCTTTCTTAAGACTCCATCCTCGATGGAGTGATGTCACAGGCTGAGATAACTCTCTGGAGATTTTTCTTGCCCCGACTGTTGGCAACTCCATACCAGACAGTGATACAACCAGCCAGAATGCTCCCCACGGTACACCTGGAGAAGTTTACGAGAGTCTTCGGTGATGTACCGAATCTCCTCAAACACCTCACAAGGTATAGACGCTGGCGGGCCTTCTTCCTGACTGCGTCGACATGGAGGCTACAGGACAGATCCTCTGGGATGTTGGAGATCCCTCCTCAGGAATTTGAAGTTCTTGACCCTCTCCACTACTGAGACCCCAATGAGGACTGGGTCGTGTTCCCCTGACCTCCTCCTGAAGTCCACAATCATCTCCTCAGTTTTGCTAATGTTGAAGGCAACTTACTTCATCACCATTACTCTGTCAAAAAATCCCAAAAGGAAACCAAAGAGTTGTTAATTCTCTCGTTAACATCATTTTAAAAATTCACAATTCCTTTGCCATCAACACATGGCTTTGTATCAAAGTCCGTTTGAATTACTGGTCTCATGTCCATAAATATGAGGACAGTATTGCCTGTGCAATCATTCACTTCTGATTGACTTACTTGTTTTTGTTTTGGCTGTCAGTGGGTTATTCACTGCTGTCAATTACATTCTGGTTTCTAATAGCCATGTGATTCATCTTCCGCTTATTTCCAAATTATCCTTCACATTAAAGGCGGGATATCGATGTTTTGAGACAAATGTTAATCACTTGCGCCTGACACAGCCCTGATTAAATTCATGGCTGAGGTCCCAGGGGAAGGAGTAGGATATCCATTCTTGGCAGCTCTCTGGTGGAAGAATTAACCTCATGCCATCCAACGGATGCACAAATGTAGACTCTCGAATCGACCAAATTTCGAGCAAACTTGAACTTGGATGAGCTCTATCGATTTGAATGTGGAGCTCATCAGTATTTAATTTAGCACGGTAACAGGGCCTTCCTGCCCATGAGCCCGTGCCTTCCAAAAACATGTGACCACGCCGCGCAATACACCCATGTGGCCAATTAAGTTATGAACCATTAAACCATAAGATACAGGAGCAGAAGTAGGCCATTCAGCCCATCAAGTCCACTCTGTTTTAAATGGGTGCCCTTCAATCCTGAAGTTGTGGCCTCTTGTCCTCAACTCCCTAACCATGAGACGCTTTTGGAATGTGAGAGGAAACAGTAGCACCTGGAGGAAACCTGTGTAGAAATGGGGAGAACGTACAAACTCCTTATAGGCAGCTCCAGATTTGAATTGGCACTGTAACAGCGTTGCACTAACCATTACACTAAGTGGTCTTCGTTTGGTCAATTCGCATAGCTCCTTTGTTAATGAGCTGATAATCTTTTAAATGAGTGTGCAATCAGGTATTAACTCCTGATCTGACTCTGTGACTCTGCAGGATTGGTGAAGTGTTGAGCTGGGTGATATCAGTTGGTCTCAGAACCACACTCTGCAATTGGATCCAGGGCTTTCTATCCCACCAGCTGCAATCAGTGAGGATTGATGACAGCATCTCCACCATGACTATCCTCAACACTGGGATCCCACAAAGTTGTGCAACCAATCCCTCACTATATCCCCTGCACCACATGGTGTGGCCATACACCTCCAATTTCATCAATGAATTTGCAGGTGACACCAATGTCATGGGCAGGGATCTCCAACAACAATGAAGTGTGAGGGGATGCATTTTAGAAGGTCAAATTTGAGGGCAGAGTACAGGGTTAATGGTAAGATACTTGACAGTGTGGAAGAACTGAGAGACCTTAGGGTCCAAATCCATAGATCTCTCGAGGTGGCCGCGTCAGTTGAAAGGGTAGTTTAAAAGGCCTATGGAACGCTAGGCTTCATTAGTCGGTGGAGCGACTTCAGAAGTCGTGAGATCATGTTGCAGCTCTATAATTTCTGATGAGCCGCACTTGGAATATTGTGTTCAGTTCTGGTCACTTCATTTCAGGAAGGATGTGAAAGATATGGAGAGGGTGCAGAGGAGATTTACCAGGATGTTACCTGGATTGGAAAATATGTCTTATGTTAGCAGAGATGGTGCTCTTTGGAGCATAGAAGGTTGAGAGGAGGCTAAATAGAGGTCTACAAGATGATGAAAGGTATAGACAGCCAGTGGCATTACCCAGGTGATAGTAGAAAATTCCAGAAGATATCTGTACAACGTGAAGGGAGGAAAGTTTAGCAGAGACATAGGGGGTAAGGGTTTTACAGAGTAGTGTGCTGGGTGGGTCACGTCTCCAGAACGGAGGACCATCGCCTTCCCAAGATCGTGTTCTATGGCGAGCTCTCCACTGGCCACCGAGACAGAGGTGCACCAAAGAAGAGGTACAAGGACTGCTTAAAGAAATCTCTTGGTGCCTGCCCCATTGACCACCGCCAGTGGGCTGATATCGCCTCCAACCGTGCATCTTGGCGCCTCACAGTTCGGCGGGCAGCAACCTCCTTTGAAGAAGACCGCAAAGCCCACCTCACTGACAAAAGACAAAGGAGGAAAAACCCAACACCCAACCCCAACCCACCAATTTTCCCTTGCAACCGCTAAAACCATGACTGCCTGTCCCGCATCGGACTTGGACATGCAGCAGACGTGGACATACCCTTCCATAAATCTTCATCCGCGAAGCCAAGCCAAAGAAAGAAAAGTGGGTGACTGGAGTGCACAGCTATGGATAATGGTGGAGGCTGGTACAATAGGGACATTAAGAGACTCTCAGGCAGCCACATGGATAAAAGTAAAATAGAGAGTTGGAAGGTTTAGTTTTCTTTAAATATGGGTTGGCAAAACATTCTGGGGCAAAGGCCTTGTTCTGTGCTGTAATTTTCTATGTTCTAAAACAGTGGTTCTCAACCTTTTTCTTTCCACTCACATCCCACCTTAAGCAATCCCTTACTAATCGCAGAGTGCCTGTGGCATAGGAATTATTTAAAGTGGGAAGTGAGTGGAAAGAAAAAGGTTGAAAACCACTGTTCTAAAACTTTGTTTCCGTGCTACTCAGGTGAGTCAACCTACATTTACTAAACCAGGTCAAGCAAGGAATAAAAGCAAAAATGTAGCGGTGATGTCACCACAAAACACAAGTGAATGGTATAGTAAGCGATAAAATCTAAAATAAAATAAAATAATTGGAAAAAAAAACTGTTAGAGAAAAGAGCAGTGAAACAAGGCATCACCTTTTACAAGACTGGATCTGAGCTTCCTGTCACCGTACCACTTTAATTCGTTCGCCCATTCTTACTGATGAATCTGCACTCTTCTGGAGAGCAAAATGATTCATAGAACCAGCCTGTAATGCAATGTTCAGCATTTACATATTTGGCATCCTGGGAGTAATTACTCCGGCCTGCTGCATTTGATTGGCATGGATCAGGCAGAAAGAGCACATCCCTATAAAAATATTCTCTTAGTCCAGGACTTCCCAGAAAGGTTAGCGCAACGCTATTACAGCGCCAGTGGGGGATTTGAATCCAGCGTTATCTGTAAGGAGTCTGTGTGTTTCCCCCCAAGACCATATGGTTTCCTCTGGGTGCTCTGGCTTCCTCCTATCTTCCAAAAGAAAATGTATGGGATTTGTAGGTTAATTGGTGCATTTTGGTGGCAAGGGCTAGTGGGCCAGAAGGGCCTATATTGGTAAAATGTTTAAAAGAAACGTTGGTGGCAAGTGAAGGGTTATTTCCAGTGTTTTCACTGTTGGGATGTTGGGACATTCTCCACACCGCAAACTCACACAAATTGCACGTTGAGTGTGACCACTTTCCATTCATGTTGAGTTAGGGTTAAGTTAATCTTAGAAAAACTGCACGGTAACAAGCCCGTGCCGCTCAATTACACCCAACTGATTTACAAGCCGCTGTGCATTTTGAAGGAGTAGGAGGGAACTTGAGCGCCTGGGTAAAACTTGCAGAAAGGAGAGATCATACAAACTTTTTAGAGGCAGCGTTGGGTTACAACCCTGGTCCCGATCGCTGGCTCTGAGGCAGTATGGTGCTAATCGCTAAGCCAACCATGTTGCCGTTGAGCGACAGGATACCCCTCCTTTGTAGTATCTGTGATGTGGGCGAGAGGGCAGACACACCTTGATTGGGCATCGCATGAGAAGCATCGTACACCCACTTCACTACCCTGTCTGTACACCAAAGTCTTGTGCTTAACTCTCGGGGGTGAGATGTGGATATGTAGTCTTCGAACTGAAATATTAGACACCCATGATGGTATAAGCATTATCAGAATAGAAGATAATGTCTCCAGGAAATTAACATATAACAGCAAAAGATAAAGTTAACCAGCTTGAAGTTTCGAGGTATGAACATCTCCAGCGACCTATCCTGGTCTAACCGTTGAGTCAATAGTGTCTTGGCTGGCTGCAGCACAGTGAGGTATGGTTGCTGCAGGGAACTGAATCGGAGGTCAATCCACAGGACCATAAGAAAGACAGAGAGGATCAGTGGAGTCTCCCTCCCCACACCCCCTTCCACCTCCCACCCATCTACATGATCTATCAGGATCTGCCTGAAGAGGGCGTGTAAAATCAAGGAGGACCCATTCCACAGCAACTTTTACCTGCTCCTGTCGGTGGAAGAGATCCAGGAGGATCAGAGCCAGCTCCACCAGGCTGAGGAACAGCTTCTTCCCAAGGACAGTGAGAACGATGAACGACCAAAGGAACTGCTCACACTGACCCTCCGAGACCCTCATATTCATGAAAAAAATTAATAAATTTATTTATTTATATATATATATATATATATATATATATATGAATGCTGGTCCTGCATATGTATTGTTAGTCTGTATGGGTGTTATGTCTGGTTGTGTGTCTGCGTGTTTTGTACTGAGGAAAAGAGAATACTGTTTCATCGGGTTCTCTGTAACATGAGGAAGGGGCTTGAAAAGGTGCCCTAAACGCTGCCTGCTTCATTACTCTGGCCAGTTTACCATGGCTGATGGGGATCCCATCTTGGCAGTCAGACCAGGACATTCTGAGCCCGAATTGGTTTGAGCAGTCATTTTTGGACACACCGCATCCAATCATAAAGTGACTAATGGTGTTGGGGTCTCCTTGTACAATTGATGACAATAAACTTCACTTGGTACATGTTGGAAACAGGCCCTTCAGCCCAACTTGACCATACTGCTGAATAAGTCCCACCCACACTAGTCCCACTTGCCTGCGTTTTTCCCATGTCCCTCTAAACCATCCATTCTCAACCTTTGATTTTGGCCATGGGGCCCTAAAGACTCTGCTCAAAGTTTACGGGACCCCTTCCCTATGAAGAAGTGAAGATTAATTTGTTTCGTCCACACTTCTACCAACAAGAAAGAAAGCACCCCCCCCTTAAATGTGCTATGCCCTCCAATGGGTGGGGGTGGGATGGGTTTGTATGGCCCCATTGAGAATGGCTACTCAACCTATGCGATTGATGTAAGTATCCAACCATTTCTTTCTTAAACACTGCCTGCCTCAACCACCTCTACGGCAGCCCATTCTGTACACCCACCACCCTCTGTGTGAAAAAAGTTACCTTTCAGGTTCTACTTAACTCTCTCCA
Organism: Narcine bancroftii; assembly: GCF_036971445.1. Classification (NCBI taxonomy): domain Eukaryota; kingdom Metazoa; phylum Chordata; class Chondrichthyes; order Torpediniformes; family Narcinidae; genus Narcine; species Narcine bancroftii. The sequence continues at coordinate 8,540,090 of NC_091472.1, forward strand.
CCACCATCCACCCCCAACTCACTTCCACACCCCCTGCCCCCCACCGCCACCTTAAACTTGTGTCCTCTGGTTACTGATTTCCCCTAACCTGGGCTTAAGACTCTCTGTGTTCATCTGATCTATTCCTGATTTTGGACACCTCTATTTTTGCATAGTTTGTATACTGACAACAAACAAAACTTTGGATCTTGACCTTGCTTCTTTGAGATATTGCCATTTTACTCTGCCATGCTTTTTCTCTTCACTGTTTTTTGTACAGTCAGACAGTGCAACATTACATGGACTTACATGGACATTACATGGACATCCTTTTATTCCACCCTATTGAGAAATCCACAACGTTTTTGGATAAAATAGAACATACTGTAGAACATTACAGCACAGTACAGGCCATTCGTCTCACGATATTGTGCCGACCTCCATAAACTTAATCAACAATCTGAATCTTCCCTACATCATCCATAATCCTTTAACAACCATTTAAACCTTTTAAATACACCTATTATACCAGCCTCCACTGTCATCTCTGGCATTGCATTCCAGGCCCCCACTACTCTCTGTGCAAAAGACTTATCCCTGATGTCTCCCCTAAACATTCCTCCCATCACCTTCTACAGACATCCTCCGGTGTTTGCAACTGTTGCCCTGGGGAAAAGGTGGTGGCTGTCCACCCTCTCTATGCCTCTCATAAGTTCATAAGACATAGGAGCAGAAATGGACTATTCAGCCCATCAAGCCAGTCCCACCATTTAATCATAACCATTTTCCAACACAGCCCCACTACCCGGCCTTCTCTTCATAACCTTTGATGCTGTGGCAAATCACAAACCTGTCAATCTCTCCAAAAAATACACCTCTTGACCTGGCCTCCACAACTGCCTATGGCAACAAATTCTACTGATTTACTACCCTCTGGATGAAGAAATTCCTTCACATCTCTATTCCAAGTGGACACTCTTCAATCCTGAAGTTGTGCTCCCTTGTCCTAGATTATCCTACCAAGGAAAACAACCTTTCTACATCTATTCTGTCCATGCCTTTCAACAATCAAAAATTTTCAATGAGACCTCCCCCTAATCTCTTAAATTCCAATGAGTACAGGTCAAGAGCTGTCATTCCTGAAACCATGATTGTGAAGCTCCTCTGAACTCTCTCCAATGTCAGCACATCCTTTTATCAAAAGAAGAGTCCAAAACTCCTCCCAATATTCCAAGTGAGGTCTCACCAGAACCTCAACATCACATCCCCGCTCTTATATTCTACTTCTACTGAAATGAACATTAGAGTTGCATTTGCCTTCTACGCCACCAACTCAACTTTCAAGTTTGCCTTCAGAATGTCCTGCACGATGAATCCCAGGCCTGGTACAGTTAGTGTAGCAGTTAGCGCAATTCTGTTATAATGCACCAGCAACCAGGACTGGGTTCAAATCCAGCACTGTCTGTGAGGAATTTGCACGATCCACCCCCCCCCCCCCCCCCCCCGTATCTACGCGGATTTCCTCCGGGTGCTCCATTTCGTCCCCTCCTTCAAAACGAACTGGGGGTGTAGGCCATTTGGGTGTATTTGAGCAGAATGGGCTCATGGGCAGAAAGGGCCTGTTACTGTGCTGTACGTCTCCTCGCCTAAAAAGGTCCCTTTGCATCCAGAAACGTTCAATTTTCCTCCCATTTTTTGTAATCTTGTAGATTTCTATTAGTCACCTCTCATCTTTCTTCACCTCAAGGAGAAAAGTCCTTGCCACATCAGACACATTAACCATTGTTATAGGTCTGTTATAGGTTGTCTTTGGCAACGATGTATATTACTGATCTAATAAAATGTAAAACAAGACTTTAAATTTGAAGACCAAAAAAGAAAAGAACTAGGACTTTAAAAAAAAAAGAAAATCTGCAGAGGTTGCGATCGAGGGAAGTGCAGAAATGATCTGGGGAAACCCCTCAGCTGGTCAGGCAGCATCCATAGGAAGGAAAAAGGCAACCAATGTTTCACCAAAGCTCCGGAGAAACTCAGCTGGTCAGGCAGCATTCACAAGAATGTTACTGGCTGAGCTCTTCGTCGGGAATGTGGAAAAATGATGTAATGAGGTAGTGTTAAATATTTCTTAATGTGATGGTCATAATCAATGCAAATATTAGCTGAAGCGACATTCTATTGAAAGTCCATTGGGATTATTTTCAATCTCTGTTAAAAATTCTTTTGACAGACAAGCTCACATTTCACAGCTGCCTTGTTGCTATCTGTTGACCTCTGGAGAGTTACATTTCTTTGGTTGACAGGCAAATGTTGATGAATCTACTAGTATTTAACACACTGGTACTGCTGTGCAACAACTATTGGCTGAGATAATATTGGTTGCGATATTTTCTACCACTCTATAATCGATCCATTACATCTTGGCTGAGACTTTCAATTACATTCTTTTTCTATTACAGATATTTTAACAGAATTATGTTTTGATTTATGCCCTTCACTGTACATAATGTACAAAACATTGTAAAACATTCTCACGGAGTCACGCACACAGAAAGATACCCGACGGCTTGACATGTACAAATAAAGCCTCAAGTGGTCTTCAGCATAGATGTGATTGACCATTGCTTAATTCCCAGCGTTCCAGGCTTTGGGATTCACATTTACATCCAGATACCCCTTGAATGATATGGAAGCCTCCATTTTGTGCACTCACTTAAAAGAAACATACCAGATTACAGGCATACTTTCCCTCAGTGTAAGACTGCAGGATAGGAGCAGGATTAGGCCATTGGGCCCATCTACCATACCAATCCCCTCAACCCATTTTCCTGCCTCCTCCCCATAACCTCTGGCAACCTTCCCAATCAAGAACCTTTAAATCTACTGCTTTAAATCTCAAGTCAGGTTTATTGTCATCTGATTGTACACCCTGGACTAGATTATTTGGGGAGGGGGGAAATCCTTGCAGATGCCCCTCACCCCTCCTTGGCACTGACCCATGCCTTTCTATGAATTATATATTTTATAACTAAGGATTAATAATAACACAATTCCGTTGCATCTGACTTCAGATCCACACATGCAGTTCCCTCCTCACTGTCAGGCCATTATTTCTTATCCAGTGATCCACAGAGCTATTATAGGTCTGTTATAGGTTGTCTTTGGCAACGATGTATATTACTGATCTAATAAAATGTAAAACAAGACTTTAAATTTGAAGACCAAAAAAGAAAAGAACTAGGACTTTAAAAAAAAAAGAAAATCTGCAGAGGTTGCGATCGAGGGAAGTGCAGAAATGATCTGGGGAAACCCCTCAGCTGGTCAGGCAGCATCCATAGGAAGGAAAAAGGCAACCAATGTTTCACCAAAGCTCCGGAGAAACTCAGCTGGTCAGGCAGCATTCACAAGAAGTAAAGGGTGACCAATGTTACTGGCTGAGCTCTTCGTCGGGAATGTGGAAAAACAGGTGGGAGGAGTGAAGGGGAAGGGAGAGGTGCACAGGATAATAGGCAAGAGATCATCAGTGGACGCTAGCTGGGAGGGGAGAAGAGAAAGATGCTGAGAGGTGATGGGGGAAGGGGCAGAGGGCTAAGAAGGTAAGCTCTCTAAAGGGAGAAGGAAGGGAAAGGGGGTGCAACAGAGGTTTTCCCAGTGGCCAACCATTTTAATGCCACACATCATTTCTACTCTGACATGTCTGTTATGGCCTCATGTGCTACTAACTTGTGGCCACCTATGAACTGGAGGAGCCGCGTGCTTTATTTCATCTCCACACTAAGTAGGTAGGGCAAAGAGGGAAGGAAGGACAGTGGGAGGAGCAGAGGCCAACGGCAAAGACCGGAATAAAAGGCTCACACTTTGTCAGAGGGCTCAGGCCTGAAACATTGGTTACGTATCTTTGCTTCCTATGGACGCTGCTGGTCCTGGTGAGTTTCTCCATCACCTTTTGTTTATTAACTGCAATCACAGTGTGGTGATATGTAAATACACCACTAGGTCACCAGGGGTCATCCCGGTGACCATGTATATAAAGCAGTCCAGAGCACAGTCTAGCCTTCTAGGTTCGTCTTTCAGAGAGGCAAGACCTCTTGGTGTACATATTAGTTTATTAAAGCTGTCTTATACTTGCACTGGTGGTGTGATTATTATCAGTACAATTTAATAAACTAATATGTACACTAAGAGGTCTTGTCTCTCTGCAAGATGAACCTGGAAGGCTAGACTGTAGCTCTGGACTGCTTTATAGACAAGGTCACCGGGATAGCCCCTGGTGACCTAATGGTGTATTTACATATCACCACACACAGTGCCTGCAACATTCTCGTTTCTCTCAGCTTTGTCTGAGCTTGAATAGACAGATTTTGGGAGGAGACAGGATGGACTTAATCCTGGATTCATCAACCAATCACCTGACTTCCCACTCGGTGGTGGACCGTATCGTATGTGTAATGAAGGTCAAGATGGATGTGAGTTTGTGAGGATGGCTGAAGGTTTGCAGAGAGGTTGTGTTTGGGCTCTTGCTGTTTGCCAAGGTGATGAAGATGGGAAAGATAACTTCCTTTAGCCAGGGTTAACATGAACCAACCTCAGTGTTGAAACAGAGGAGGGGGGAAGAGTTGACTGGATGGAAAATTCACTGTTCAAACTGGCCCACTTTGCAACAATGCAGTCTGGAAGAATGAAAGAGAAAATTATTTTAACCCTGTTGTAACTGTGGCCCCTGGGGGGCATGGATTGAGGGAATGGCCAATGCTTTTTCTTACGTTGGTGGTGTGCACACTATTGGCGAAGGATCGTAAAGATTAGATTCTGAGCATTTGGAGAAGTCCAGTCTATTCAAGGATAGTCAGTGTGGTTTTGTGAAGGGAAGGTACAAAAGAAATCGATGAGAGTAGGATGATGGTAGATGTGGCCTATATAGATTTTAACAAGGCATTTGACAAAGTCCCTCATAAGAGGCTCATTCAGAAAGTCATGAGGCAGAGAATCTCTGGAACCCTGGCTGTGTAGATTTAAAAATTGACTTGCATTGTTACAAACTAATAACCCTTTCAATTATTTTTGGGACTAAAGGGACTTTGTTAGCACTAACACAGGAACAGCAATGGAAAATTCACCAGACAATAGTAAATTCAAAACAATAATTTTTTTTTAATTAAACTATTAATAGCATTACATTTCTTACTTCTCTCTAAACTTCCTTAACTCTAAACTTAACCCCACTATGTGCAAATGTAAGTGTGTGTGTGTGTGTGTGTGTGTGTGTGTGTGTGTTTGAGAGTGTGTGTGTAATTAAAATCCATCTCTGAAAAGTCATTCTTTAAAAGTTCAGCATCATTTTAATCTTGCTTGAAGGTCTTAAATTCTCAGTTCAGAAATATTTATAAAGCACTTTAAAACATTATATTTTCAGGCCATTTTACTCACAGTGTGGTTATTTTCTTCCATGATAAAGTCACAAACTAAACAAGGATTAAATGAAGTGGCCACACAAAAATAGACCCAATGGAAATCTAACCTCTTTTCCAAAGAGATGGCAAAATGGTCTTCCTTATTTCAAAAGCTACTGATTCTCTATACCCCTTTATCCAGGAGTAACACACAACAACACCACTAACTCTGGTTACTGTCACTTAACCCTGTCTTTCACAAGGTTTTAAATCCTGAATCACAGGAGTTTAGACATCTGTACTCTCCAAACTGAATTCTTCCAAAACTGAACTCAAAATATCTGAATTCAGTAATATATTTCTCCAAATCATGTGATGCTTACATCATCACTGAGTGAGTCCCAATTCCTGGACACCACATGACCCTCAGTTTATTTCTATCCAAAATTATGTTCCTTTTTCCAAATGCATTCCATATCTATAAAAACCTCTGACCTCATCTCTGTTCAAGAGGCTTAAGTGGCTTTGATTAAAAACAGTTGGTTTCCTTCAGCAGTTCTTGAATAATTAGGACCCACTTGAAATCCATTAGCTCTGACTGTTCAAGACATGTCCAGTCTGAGAATGAACGGGAAAACAATGGTTCTCTATAAATGTGCTGTGACACATCTAACTCAGCTAATTTACTAAGAATACAGATACAATATTTTAGCTCTATAATTTATTTTACAAAGACATTTTTATGAAATAAATATAGTTTAACATTACATTAAAGATTAACATAATCCGTTACAGCATGTAGAAAGCAAAGAGTAGTAGTGGAAGGAAAGTATGCTGCCTGGAGGTCAGTGAGTAGTGGAGTTCTACAGGGATCTGTTCTGGGATCCCTGTTCTTTGTGATTTTTATAAATAACCTAGATTAAGATGTGGAAGGACAAACCAGAAGGCTGAGTATAGGGTTAATGGTCAGTTACTTAAGAGTGTTGATGAACAGAGAGACCTTGGGTTCCATACATCTCTCAAAGAATGATAAGATAATTAATAAGGCCGATGGGATGTTGGACTTCATTAATGTGGTGGGGGGGGGGGAATTGAGTTTAAGAGTCAAGATGTTATGTTGCACCTCCACAAATCTCTGGTGAAACCACACTTGGAGTTTTATGTTCAGTTCTGGTCAACTCATTACAGGAAGGATGTGGAAACTATGGAGAGGGTGCAAAGGAGATTTACCAGGATGATTCCTGGATTGGAAAATAAGTCTTATGAGGCAAGGATAGCAGAGCTGGGACTTGTTGGACTGTAGAAGCTTGAGAGGAAAATTAATAAAGGTCTACAAGACTAAGAGAGGCATAGATAGGGTAGATAGCAAGTCCCTGTTTCCCAGGGCAGGAATACCAAACACAAGTGGGCATGCATCCAAAGTGAAGGGAGGGAAGTTTAGGGGAGAGATCAGGGGGAAGCACTTTTTTTTTACACAGAGAATTGTGGGGGCCTGGAATGCCTGGGATGGTGGTGGAGGCTGAAACATAAAGGGCATTTAAAGGACTCTTAGGCAGTCACCTGGATGGAATTAAAATAGGGGGTTATGAGATATGGAGGTTTAGTATTTCTTTTAAGGAATATATGGGTCGGCCTGTACCCTGCTGTAGTGTTCTATTTGTTCTCAAGAATTCAGAACTAGAGGGCAGAGAATTTAAAGTGAGAGAGGAAAGATTTAAAATGGACCCGATAGACAACCTTTCTCACACAGAAAAGTGCAGGAGAAACTCAGCAGGTCACTTAGCATCAATACGAAGTAAAGGGTAACCAGACCCTTCAACAAATTAGGAGCAAAAGGCAGGCAGGCACCTGAATAAAAAGGCGAGGAGAGGAGAGGAAAAAAGGAAGGAGAAGAAGGAGCACAGGCCATCAGATAAGACGTCATAGGTAGAGGGATAAAACCAAGCAAAGGTAATAGAAGAGAGAGTCACTCTCCAAGTGGAGAGAGAGAAGGGAAGGAGGTGGAGAGCTCAAGGAGAGGAAGCGAAGGGATTGGGTAAGAGAGAAAGACAGGTTGAAGGGGTTGAACAGAAGCTGGAGAGGTCGCTGTTAATACGGTCTGGTTGGAGAGTGCCCAGATGGAGTATTAGGTACTGATGCTTCAACATGCAGGTAGTCTCAGTTTTGCATGAGTCCATGGGAATGGTGTGTGGAATAAAAAGGTTCACCACTGGGCTGTAGCAGAGGACAAAGTGAAGGTGCTCATTGAAAAGAGAGCCCAAACTGTGCCCAGTCTCTCTGATGTAATTACTACGGGAGCACCAGATGCAGTGGAAGACTCCTGCAGGTCTGCAAGTGGTTTCACTTGGAAGGCTGGTTCAGGGTCCCAAATGGTGCTGAGGGCAGAGGTGTGGGAACAAGTGTAGCATTTTTTGCAGTCACGGGGGGGGTGCTTAGGGGGAAGGGATGAGTGGATGAGCGAGTCCTGGAGGGAGCGGTCCATGTAGAAAGCAGATTTATATTCTCCAACCAGATGGTATTAACGTCAACCTCCAGTTTCCATTAAACCCTTCCCCTGAGTCTTTTTCTTTCCCTATTCCTCTGTCCCCACCCCTTCCCTCTCGATTCAGGGATGCTACACATCCCTGCCCACTTCTCTGCTATATCCCCCTTCTTAACTGTTCCCCTGTCTGTCCCTCCATCCTCTTCCCTCCACCTTGTTATTCAGATGCCTTCCTGCATTCTGTTCTTACCTTAACAAAGGGCCCAGGCTCAAAAAATTGGTTAACCCATACTTCTTTTAGACATTGCGTGACCTGCTGAGTTTCTCTGAGTGACACTGGTCGGTCAATGGAATAATTTTCCAGAGGAGGTGGTGGAGGCAGATACAATTGTTACATTTGAAAGACATTTTGACAGGTAATTGAACATGAAAACTTTAAGATGGGATGTGGGTGGAAAGAAAAAGTTTGAAAACCACTATTTTAATCGTCCCTCATTGACTCGTTATGTGCATGGTTTCAGAGCTCCAAAGGAAATGGGCCGATGACTATTTTTCTCAAGCAAAATACTTCAGTAACAATTGGGTCCAGAGCAGTGATTCTCAACCTTCCCTTCCCACTCACATCCCCCCTTAAGCAATCCCTGACTAATCACAGAGCACCGATGGCATTGGGATTACTTAAAGGGGGATATGAGTGGGAAGAAAAAGGTTGAGAACCACTGAATTAGAGGGATATGGGCCCAATGCTCAAACATGAATAAAGTTGTTTTAAGAAGGACACAATTTCCAGAGTAAATGATATTGCTTTGACTTATAATGTAGACAAAAAAAGATTAGTTAGTGCCAAGCAAGGGCAGCATAGTGAGGGGTCCATTCAGAAGCCTGATGACTGTGGGGTATAACCTGCTGGTGAACAATCTTTAAATTTAAATGATCAATTTAGGCGCTGGAAGACGGCCTTTCGGCCCATGAACCCTGTGCTGCCCAATTTCACCCAATTGATCTACAAATCCAGGAACAATTTGAAAGGTGGGAGGAAACTGGAGTACCCGGAGGAAATACACGCAGACACAGGGAGAATGTACAAACTCCTTACAGACAGCGTTGGATTTGTACCCCGGTCACTGGCACTGTAACAGCATTGCACTAGCCACTACACTAACCGTACCGCTCGGATCTCCTAAGCTTGAGCCCTCTCTCCCATGGATGAGGAGGAGAAGCGAGTGTGTCAGTGCCTGGAGTGTGCTGGGTCCTTCAGTGTGTTGGCCCCAGGTGTAGATGAAGAGGAGGGAAGATTCATCCATTGAAACTGATCTGTTATTAATCCCTTTTGGTTTTATATTCTCCCCCAATTCTCATCCATTCTCGCCAGATTGTACCCCTCACCTACACTCTAGGAACAATCTACAATGGGCAATTCAACCTCACGTCTTTGGGATGGGGGAGGAAACCACAGCATCCCACGGGCAAATCCACACGGTCACGGCGAGGCCTTGCAGCACACAGAATAGCACCTGAGGTTGGGATCGAACCTTTGGCCTGCGGTGGTGAGATGCAGCAAGTCGATCAGCCCCTCCACCCCCGTGACTCACCGTACAAGTATCCTGAATCTCTCTGAGCAAGAGTAGTGTCACTGAGCAAATTGAGGGAGCGGAGCAGAGAGTAATTATGTACATTTTTAAAAATCCCTGTCGAGCTGAGCTCTAGCTTCCTGCAGAGCTTGCTTGCAAAGCCCAGTGCAATAAAAAAATTAATCTTAAACATTGCCAAAAGCACGCATTGTTGAATAAAATAGGGCCTGAAAATTATCCAAAGTGCAGTACAATACCATACGGACTACTCAAATGGATTTTCTGTGATTTTTTATTTATTAAAATCACAGCAGTGAACAACACAGCCAATAAACCTTGTAATCTGTCGCTGTAGTCAACCACTTTGCTGGGCCTGAGGAAATACAATAAGAACACAAGATATAGGAGCAGAAGTGGGCCACGCGCCCCATCAAGTCTGCTCTGCCATTCCATCATATGCTGATCCATTCTCCTCGGGGATCTCTTCAATATATCAACAATCGCTGCATTTCCAAAGATACATAATTAGCTGCAATTCAATTTGTAACTTCCTTTTATTGATATATATCATTTAATTCTTGATTTATATGGAGATTCAGAAGTTGAGAGTTTGGAAAGGATGTGCTTTTAAGATGACCAAAAAGTGGTAAAATAAAGTTGAAATTAATTCAGAATCATTTTATTTCCAAAGCAGAATTTGTAAACAGAGACAATGGATCCACTTTATAGACACACTCTCTCTTGATACTAACAGAATAGACTCATGGAAATAAAGTACCTCTTTTACTGGATTCTTTTTATTCCTGTAAATTTCCTTTGGTTGGTATCAGATTCATCCCATGGCAATTGGCATGCAAATTTCTCAGCAATATCATTTAGTGAGCACTTTCTCTGTAACAACCTTAAATCTGGGAGCCAGGTAAATTATTATTAACCAGCAACTGGCTGCCAATGTGGCTCTAAAATTTCCTCCCATCACCCATTTCATTGCCAACAATAGAACAAGTGTTTTCTTAGAACAGGAAACATTATTGCACAGTACAGGACCTTTAACCCCACCACCCCCCCCCCTTGCAAATGTTTTACTGAAAGCAGGTCTCACAGCGTTCATAGGTGGTACAGATATATTACCAACGTTTTGGGCCTGGGCCCTTCTTCAAGGTATGAGTTAAAAGCAGGTAGGGGGCTGTATTAAGTGAAAATTGGAAGGATGGGCAGGGGGAGGAGTAGAGACCAACAGACAAAATGTGTTTATTGGATATGATAAGAGGACAGGGGAGAGGAAAGGTGAGAACTGATTGGGGGAGGGAGGTTGTTTTGGGAAATATGAAATGAGACAGAGAGAGACAGTCTGTTGGCCTATATCCTTTCTTACCTTTTCCCCAGTCTTTTAACTTACACCTTTTTGCTTTTTGCTTACACCTTGAGGAAGTACTCAGACCTGAAATACTAGTTATACATCTTCACCTCCTATGGAAACTGCAAGACCTGCTAAGTTCCTCCAATATTCCCATGTTTTTACAATAATCACGGCATCTGCAGAATATGATGTTCCTCTACCAATCCAGGGAAAACTTAGAACACTACTGCACAGAACAGGCCCTTCGATGTTGTACCGACTTATATATTTCCCTCTCCCTACCATGTAACCCTCCACTATTCCTCCATTGATGTGCCTGTCTAAGAGTCTTTTAAATGCCCCTAATATTTCAGCCTCCACCACCAATGCAAGGCATTCCAGGCACCCACAACTCTCTGTATAAAAAAAGTACCCTGATGTCTCCCATAAACTTCTCTCCCTTCACTTTGTACACACGTCCTCTGGTGTTTACTTTTCCTGCCCTGAGAAACAGGCACTGGCTGTCTACCTTATCTATGCCTCTCATAATCTTGTAGACCTCTTTCAAGTCTCCTCTCATCCTTCAAAGAGAAAAATCCCAGCTCTGCTAACCTTGCCTCATAAGACTTATTTTCCAATCCAAGCAACATCCTGGTAAATCTCCTTTGCCACCTCTCCATAGCTTCCACATCCTTTCTACAATGAGGTGACCAGAACTGCACACAATACTCTAAATGTGGTCTTACCAACGATTTGTAGAGTTGCAACATGATCTCTCTGCTTCTGAATTCATTCCCCTTATTAATGAAGCCCAGCATCCCATAGGCCTTCTTAACTATCCTATCAATCTGTGCAGCGACCTTGAAGGATGTATGGATTTGAACCCCAAGCTCCCTCCGTTCATCTCACACTCTTAAATAATCGACTATTAACCTTGTACTCAGCCTTCTGGTTTGTCCTTCCAAAATGCATCACCTCACACTTATTGAAATCCATCTGCCACTTTTCTGCCCAACTCTGTATCCTGTCTATATCCTCTTGTAAACTTCGACAACCCTCAACACCATCCACAACTCCTCCAACTTTCATGTCTCCTGCAAACTTACTGACCCATCCTCCCACCTCTTCATCCAGGTCGTTTATAAAAATTACAAAGAGTAGGGGAGCCAGAATAGATTCCTGTGGAACTCCACTATTTACTGACCTCCAGGCGGAATACTTTCCTTCTCTGCTTTCTTCCTGCAATCCAATGTTTTTATCCACACAGCCAAGGTTCCATTGATCCCGTGCCATATGACTTTGTCTCTCATTGTCAGATGCCCTGCAAAAATCCATGATGACCCCATCTACCACCCGACCCTCATCAATTTCTTTTGTTACCTCCTTAATAAACTCATTTAAGCTTTTGAGGAACAACATTCATTTCACAAAGCCAGGCTGACTATCCTTGAGTAGACTGGACTTCTCCAAATGCTCCTTAAGAATCTTCTCCAGTAGCTCATGCACCACTGACACAAGACTCAGTGGTGCATTTAGGGGGCCTCCCCCTCTCACCCCGGTCCAACGCTGCTGCTGCCCCACCCACTGGCAGACATCGCCCTGGTCTGATGCCGCCTCCACCATCTGACACCGCCTCCCCCCGCCCCCCACCGGCACCACTGCCTGTTCTCTCCTACTGCCAACCGTGCTGTTGGAAAATCAGAAGAGTCTGTCATTCAACTCTCTGGTACGTGTTGCGGCACTTTTTTTTTAATGTGCTCCCTCCCCCCCTAACTTTAGAACCTGGCTCTGCTCCTGGTAAGTCTCATTGGTCTATGATTCCCAGGATTGTCCGTTACCTTTGTGGTGATATGTAATTACACCACTAGGTCACCAGGGGGCATCCCAGTGACCTTGTCTACAAAGCAGTCCAGAGCTACAGTCGAGCCTTCCGCGTTCGTCTTGCAGAGAGACAAGACCTCTTAGTGTCCACATTAGTTTATTAAAGCTGTCTTATACTCGCACTGCTGGTGTGGTTATTGTCAGTACAACCTTTTTAAAACAAGGGGTCTACATTTGCCATTTTCCAATCCTCTAGCACTTCCCCTGTGGCCATAGAGGACTTAAAGATCATAGCTACTGCCCCAGCTATCTCTTCCCTCCCTTCCCACCGCAGCCTGGGGTAGATTACATCTGGCCCCAGGGACTTATCTATCTTGATGTTTTTAAGAAGGTCCAACACTTCCTCTTCCTTAATCTCCACATTGTCCAGCCCTCAGGCCTGTTCTATTCCGACCTCCCCCTGATCAAGGTCCTTTTCTCTTGTGAATACTGATGCAAAGTATTCATTTAGGACCTCCCCAACCTCCTCCACTTCCAGCCACATGTTGCCTCCTTTCTTTTCTTTGGCTTGGCTTTGCGGACGAAGATTTATGGAGGGGGTAAAAGTCCACGTCAGCTGCAGGCTCGTTTGTGGCTGACAAGTCCGATGCGGGACAGGCAGACACGGTTGCAGCGGCTGCAGGGGAAAATTGGTGGGTTGGGGTTGGGTGTTGGGTTTTTCCTCCTTTGCCTTTTGTCAGTGAGGTGGGCTCTGCAGTCTTCTTCAAAGGAGGTTGCTGCCCGCCAAATTGTGAGGCGCCAAGATGCACGGTTTGAGGCGATATCAGCCCACTGGCGGTGGTCAATGTGGCAGGCACCAAGAGATTTTTTTAGGCAGTCCTTGTACCTTTTCTTTGGTGCACCTCTGTCACGGTGGCCAGTGGAGAGCTCGCCATATATCGCCTCTTTATCCTTTAGCTGCTCCACCACCATTTTCATCATCCTTCTATTCTTCACATAAGCATACAATGCCTTGTGATTCTCCTCAATCTTACATACCAAGGCCTTCTTGTGCCCCCTTCGAGCTCTCCAAAGTCCTTTCTTAAGCTCCTTCTTGGCTACCATATACGTCTCATGAACCCTTCCTGTTTCCTTCTTCCTCTTGACTAGATGCTTCAACTGTTTCATCAGCCACAGTTCCCTTTTCCTACCAACTTTTCCTTATTCTGGTGATCCCACGATTGACTGTCTACAAGCTATCTTTACCACTTACGGATTGCCTCATGAATTAGTTACGGACAATGGGCCTCAATTTACATCATAGCATTTTTAAAAATTTATGCACGGCAACAATGTCAGACATATTTTGTCCGCACCCTATCCCCGAAGTACTAATGGGGAGGCAGAACGTTTTGTACAATCATTTAAAAAAGCAATGAAAACCATGAAATTTCTAAATGCCTCCTGGACACACAAAATCACAGATTTCCTATTGGGATACAGAAACACGCCACATTCTACCATAAAACTCACCCCAGCAGAATTAATGTTTGGCCGCATCCTTTGGACCAAGCTGTCCACAGTTCATCCAGATTGCGAGTTGTGAAAAACAGCATCGCCACAGACCTCACCTAAAACGTTGGAAGTGGGTGAGAGAGTTCTGGTACAAGATTATAGATAATATAAAGACCCATGGGTGGTAGGAATAATCTGACAAAAATTGAGCCCCTGCTCATACTCTGTTCTAGTGGGGAACCTATTGTGGAATTGACCAATTACGTGCATTGACTGACACTAAGGTCCATGAACTGAACTACCTCATGAACTGGAGGAGATGGAACCAGACCTGCCTTGGTCTGCCCCGACCATCTCACCCCTCAGACCGAGTGAGGGGTGGGGGGGGGGGGGAGCAAAGACGGTCGCAGAGCCGAGGCCAGTGAGGAACCCAATAACTGAGACAAACAGCCAGAAGGGCAGCGAAGATGGGAAGTCGCCGCCGAAGGTCAGTGAAGACGGGAGGTCGACGCCGACTCAACCGTTGACCTATCTGCAGGTCCCGAGCAAAAACCGGCACAGCAAATCACGCCGAGGCGGTCCAAAAAAGAAAGAAGATCATTGTCCTTTAAGGACTATTATTAAATACTTTCCCTTTTATAATTATAATTACATACCAGCTCCTTACAGACAGTACAGGATTCGAACCCCGGTCCTGATCTCTGCTGCTGTAAACAGCATTTCTCTAACCGCTATGTTAACTGTGCCAACCCCCCAAGAAAGCGTGTAGAGTGTCATGTAACAGTTGTCAAAGAATGCTGGTTTGAAGAAAGCTATCGTACAAGAAATGGAGAAACGCACACTTACAAAAGGCAGCGCAAGGGCATCTTCACTCCCATCTCCCTGTACTCCCCATCCTTTCCCTCAACTCCCCACTGCCTCTCCTGTCTTTTCAGAGAGCCACCCCCTCCCTATCACTTCCCAGCTTTTTTCATCTTCTACCCTCCCTCCTCCTCCCCCCAGGCCCCCACTAATTCCTGCTTTTTGCTCATACTTTGACGAAGGCCTCAGGCCCGAAACGTCGGTTATGTATCTACCTTTGCTACGTAAGCTTGCTGAGTGTCTCTTCAAATTTCTCCAGCAATTTTGCGTCAACTACAGTGAGGGGTTGCACCTGCTTGGAATTAATTACACATTTGGCAGGGAAATATAATTATTGGGCAAGATCACTGACGGGTGTGTTTATCATGTGTTTCATTGAACTCACAGCAAATATTCCACCTCTTGTCTTGATGTTCAAAAGGCCTCCTTCACAAATCAGGCAAGAGCATCCGAACCCTTCCAACATCCTGTTCAATGTTTATCCCACATGTTATGGAGCAGGCTGTTTACTCATGGAGTCGCAGAGCACAGAAACAGTGAATCTGGGTGCCAAACAACAACAATCCAGCCAGTGGCATCACTAGGGTTGGGGTCACCCAGTGTGGTAACTTATTGTGTAGCCTCCCTTCCACCCCCAACTCCCCATAGACCTTATCCTGTACCAGACTATACAGAATCCTTAGAAATGTGTTTCGTACTAATGTTACTTGTGAATCATAATTCCCGTAGATCACTGAATATGGCGGCAATTGTAATGAGATAAACAACTAGCAAAATTAAAAGTACACCTTTAAATTACAATAACATGCACACAGTCTAAAGCGTCATTGTTCTGTAATCGGGTAATAATGAAAGCTCTGACCAGAGCTCGAAAAGTAAATTAACAAAGAATTTTAGACTTGTAGGCACATTGATGAAGCATTGTTGTTATAACTAACGACAGGGATAATTTTTATAAAAATATAATAAAGTTCTAGTGAAACAGTGCACAAAAATTTTATAGATGGTCATTTTGGTGTCACCCTTCTGATGGTGTCACCTGGTGTGGCACGCACCCCCCTAGAGACACCAGTGATTCCAGCCCAATACAGGTCCTTCAGTCCACGTTGTGCTGACCTATATAAACCTACACCACATTAATCTATTTTTTTTCCCATTTCACCCCCTTAACCCTCTATTTTTCTTGCATCCATGTGCCTGTCTATGAGATTTTTAAACGTCCCTATGAGGACACTCAGCGCACTCGGTTAAAAGCATCACTCTGACGTCTCCCCTGCGCATTCCTCCACTTACCTTAAGCAGATGTCCTCTGGTATTTGCTATGCCGCCCCTGTGGTCCACCTCTATTAAGTCACCTCTCATCCTTCGTCACTCCAAAGAGAAAAAACATGCATGTTCTCCAATCCAGCCAACTTCTTGGTAAATCTCCTTGCTGGGGAGTCCTAATCAAGAGTGATCCACAGTCACCAGGAGTGGTTGTTGCCATGGGACCCATCCATTAACTAAAGGACTCACAAGATTGCCTTGTCACTTGAAGTCACAAGCTCGTGTAAATACTATAAATAGATTACGCCATTTTGTGTAAATAGTCTATGCCTTTAGAGTCGAAGTAAAGAGCACGGTGTTTTGGGAAACCTCTGTGTCGTTTCATTACTCTGGGTAACCAAGAGTGGGAGTTTGGTTCCTCATTTAACATTTATGGCCACGGTTACAACACTCCTCTGCACCCTCTCCAAAGCCTCTGCATCCTTCTGGTAGTTCATTAAATTTTTTTTAAATTTAGACGTACATCACGGTCAAAGGCCATTTTGGCCCTTGAGTCCATGTTGCCCAATTTGTACCTAATTAACTGTACATCCTGTAACCCCACCCTGTACATTTCAAACGGTGGGAGAAACCCACACAGAAAAGGGGAGAATGTATCAACGCCTTACAGACAACGTGAACTTTGAACCCCGGTCCCAATTGCTGGCATTATAACAGTATTACTTTAACCACTAACGCTAAACATTGAAAATTAAGAACCATACAGGACATTTAAGCCACGATGTGGTGCCAACCTACATAAGCCTACTCAACAATCTAAACCCTTCCCTGCCTCACACCCATAATCCTCTTACATCCATCTGCCTAAGAGTATTTTCAACGTTCCCGTGGCACCAGCCTCCATCACCATCCCTAGCAAAGCATTCCAGGCACCCACCACTCTCTGTGAAAAAGACTTGCCTCAGTTTATTGGGAATGTGTGGATAAAATAATAAAATGAATTAGTATGAGGAGCTGGTTAGACTAAGTGTGGAGCTGGTGAGTTGGAGCCTTTCATATTGTATGTCTTTAAAAATGTCTCAGAGAATTAGAGGATGCTAAATGTGATCTTTGACGATAAACATTGAAACTGCTGGAAACCACTTAACTAGTGACCTATTGTGGAAACTCAGCATCTTCTCACTTGTCAGGAAGGCTGAACAGCGACTGAACTTCCTGGGAAGACTGAAGCGGGCAAAGCCACCGGACACCATCTTGTCAACCTTCCATAGGAGGTTTATTGAGAGTGTCCTGGCCGGCTGCATCACACTGTGGTACGGTAGCTGTAAAGAAATAGATTGGAGGTTAATCAAGGGGACCCTAAGAGTGGCAAGAGAAGATCACTGGGAGCTCCATTTCCCCCCACCCCCACCACCTTCGACATAATCTACCTGGATTGTTGTCTGGAGAGGGGGTGCAAAATCGTTGAGGACACCTTCCATCCTGCACACAGCATCTTTCAGCTGCTCCTGTCAGGGAAGAGATCCAGGAGGATCAGAGCCAGCACCACCAGGCCGAGGAACAATGAGGGCAGTGAGAACGCTGAACGACTAAATGAACTGTTCACACTAACCATCCAAGACTACTATTTATGAAACAACATTTATTTATTTTTCATAAATACGGACCATTGGTCTGGATGTGTGTCTGCTTGTTTTGCACCGAGGACCAGAGAATGCTGTTCTGTTGGGTTGTACTTGTACAATTGGATGATAAATAAACTTGAATTGGAACTTAACAGGTCTGAAGAAGTATCTTCCACTTGAAATGTCCATTCTGTACCTCCTCTTTTTTTAATTTTAGATTTCCCTTTGCCTACATTTTGATTTACTTTTGCGACGTTTGATGACATCATTAGGTGCTGCACGGCCAGCATAGGGGTTAGCCTTTCGCTATTAGAGCACCGGCGACCCAGGTTCCAATCCCGCGCCATCCGTAAGGGGTCTGTACAGGCACCCCGTGATCTGCGCGGGTTTCTTCCAGTTGCCACAGTTTCCTCCCACATTTCATAGGCGTACGGGCCTAGCAGGTTCATTGGTCACATGGACATACTTGGGTGGCATGGGGCTTGTGGGCCGAAAGAGACGGTTACTGTCACTGGATATCTAGTAACAATAAAAATAATCATTGCCCCTGTTGCAAGTTCGATATTTAGCTCACCTGAGTGATGATGAATCCAAGTCACATCGAATTTTATTCAGAAATCTATAATAAATGATGCAGAAGCAGAGGAGAACTGATTTTAAGTAGCAGTCCCGGAAGATATATCGTCTTTGACATTACAATGTATATTTTTTTTTCCCAGTGAATTACAGGTTCACTGCCTGGTAAAAGAATCAAAATGAATTTAATTAAATAATATATCATTCTGTGTTTCTCTCTGGGAAACAAAATTATTTTGCGACATGGTTGTAAGAATTATGAGAAGACATGTTGACCTCTGTTCTGTTCATTTCAAGTTTACTGTCATATGTATCATGAAATTGCAATTGTCATGGAGCAAAGGCAACAGTTTTAGCATCATGAGGTTCAGCCACGAGTCTGATAACAGCAGGGAAGAAACTGTCCTCGAATCTGGGCGCATGTGATCTTGTTATTGTGAATGATCTTCCCATTGGGGGGCGGTGGGTGGAGGGGGGTGGTGTTGGTGGACAATATAAAAGTGTTGGAGAAACTCAGCAGGTCCCGCAGCATCAGTAGGAAGCAAAGCTTAACCAATGTTTCAGGCCTGGGCCCTTCATCAGGTAGAAGCAAAAACAGGCAGGTACCTGAATAAACAGGTTTGGGGGGAGGGGAGAGGGAGGAAGCAGAGAGGAGTGAAGAAGCAAAAGGGAGAGGAGCACAGACTAACAGGTAAAATATCACAGGTAGATAGAGGTGAGAGGGTAGAAGCTGAGATGATGGTGGGGGGGGGGGAGTAGCTCATTGAATGAGGGAAAAGAAGGGGAGGAGCTGGAGGGAGACAAAGGAAAGGGGGGATGGGGCCGAATGGAAACTGGAGGTTGATGTTACTGCTGTCTGTCTGGAGAGTGCCTAGATTGAATCTTAGGTGCTGTCAGGGGATTGGTGCTGGTGGCAAAGATGGGATGAGTCGAGGAACGAATGGGTCTTCAACACTGAGGTTTGTCACATGTCCCTCAACCAAACCGTTAGCGTATTTTAAACTGCAGCCCCTGGCTGGCCTTCCTGGGACCCGGGTGCAATTACTGGGGCAAAGGTGCTGGAAGCACCTTTTAAATTGCAGGGGTATCGACCCATTAAATCGCTGACCTGGAATAAGCGGGTCGGCCATTTACCTGTTCAAATCACCCAGCTAAGTTTAACTAGGTTCCCTGACTCCCTCTGAGGTAGGTCAGGGACCCGGTTGGATTCTGACGTGGTGGACCGGGTCGGACCCTTTCTAACTGCTGCGTAACTGGGGCACTAACTGGGCAAATTGCCCGGTTAACCCTGTGTGGCAGTTTGAAAGGTCCTTTTGTTTGCATCTTAGACAAGATTTTACTGCAATCCACAAATGTGTTGGAGAAACTCAAGAGGTCAGGCAGCATCCACAGGAACCAAAGTTTCAGGCCTAAGGTCTCTGTCAAAGTATGACCAAAAAGGAGACAGGGGTAGGGATAGAGAATTATTTGGGGGAGGGGGTGAATGGAAATTGGAGACGTCGATGTTTTTTTATATAATGCACCAGATCAGAGGAGATCTGGAACTTTTTTATTAATCGTATAGTAAAACGGAAATGCAATATTACACAAATTTGCTTTTCGTCTGCCTATAAGACGAAGATTTGCCAATAGCATTGCCTGGAACCCCTTACAGTCAGAGAGAGGGAAGCGAAAGAGAGTCACTGGGTGCTCGTGAATTCCCCTTCAGCGCTCCCTCAGCCTCTACAGCTGCACAGACTGTTGAAACTATTGATAACCCGAGCCCAGATCCAAATGTCTAACACGGTGAGGAAACCTTCAGTGTCCAGGGTCCTTCCAGAGCCCTTCTTGCCCTCAGCATGCTCTTGAGTCCCAGTTCAGCCCACATCCTGGTGTCAGTCCTTAGACCTCAAGTTGCCAGTAACCCGCAGTCTGTATGGGTTCCTCGCCCACAGGTTGCCAAGTGCCTGCACCCTGAATGCATCCTTCAGCCGCAGTGCCCCTCACGGGTCCTCTCCTCTGCTTCTCCTTCCCCACGGAGAAGGTGGGGCGGGGGAAAATGATGTTCTCCCTACTACTGGTGCCCTGCTCCAATCTGCCACTCCCCAAGAATCTGCAACCTCTCGTGGCTGCTGCCAAACACAGTCACCACCATCTTAGCCTGAGACCCTGTGGTCGCAGGATTGAAAATAAAATGCCGTCAGCTCTTTTAACAGGCCGTTTGAAACTTGTTTGGACTCATTGACAGTAGGACCCTGTGGAGCAGGTCTGTGTCTCTGCTCCCCACTCTCCCAGGGTCCACACCAGAGCCATCATTAATGTTTACCTATGCACCTGCAAATTTTCTTGTTAGATGTGACAAATAAACTTATCTGAAACTTAATAACTTCCGAAATTTGAACAGGAACAAATGACTGCTCGTCAGATTGTATTCCCAGTCACAGGGGCCTCTTATATAAGGTGCATTGTTGGTGCCACTGGAGATACTGAATCCTCAGTCAATGTTTTACTCAAATTCTCCCCTGAAATGTGTTTCTATTATTCCTTCACTTCTCCAACAATATCCGCGCATCAAGCTGAGTTGCCAAGGCAACAGACCTAGGCTGTGAACATCATCTGCCACTGAGAGCGCACATGAAAGTCAAAGCTAAAGCACAGACTTTTGGAAAGAAGGCAGCCGGTCAGGCCGCGTCTGCGGAGGGAGGTGGACGGTGGACAGGTGGAAGGTCTCGGCCCAAGCCGTCGGCCTTCCCTTCACTACCAAGAGCGCCACACGTCTTGGCTGTGTTCCTCCAGCAGCCCCCTCTTTCGCTCCAGTCTCTTCTGTCTCCAAAGAAGCCCTAATGAGGTATAGATTTTGTAGCTTGATCGATCACTTGGGGGACCATCTGTCAACCCAGATTATTGGGCTTCTGTCACTAGTATCAGTGTTGAATCTTTTTTTTTTCTTCTTCAAGAAATCATATTGCTTTACAACGTTCCAGATGGGAAGAAAATTTAAAATGCCAAGTTACCCTAGACCAGTGATTTTCAAACTGTCCCCCTAAATTCACATTCCACCTTAAGCAATCCCTATGCCATCGGTGCTCTGTGATTAGTAAGGGATTGCTTAAGGTGGGATGTGGGTGGGAAGGGAAGGTTGAGACCCGCTTGTTATGTGCACGGTTTCAGAACTCCGAAGGGAATGGGCTGATGGCAATTTTTCTCAAGCAAAGTGTATCAGTAACAATTGGGTCCAGAGCAGTGATTCTCAACCTTCTCTTCCCACCCACGTCCCACCAGAAATAATCCTTTACTCGTTACAGAGCACTTACAGCAGAGGGATTATTTAAAGTGGAATGTAAGTTAAGTGCCGCAGTTTGAAAACTATTGCCTGAAAGGATCAGTCACCGGTGAAGAAGGCAAATACCATGTTGGCGTTCATTTCTAGAAGAACTGAATATAGGAAAAGGGACGTAATGCTCAAATTTCAGATTTATTGTCAGAGCACATACATGACATCACATACAACCCTGAGATTCTTTTTCCTGCGGGCCAGGCAGAATCACCACTGATAGGTTGTGCAAAAAAAAAACAAATGAAGAACTGTAAACAGATCATGAATGTAAAAATCCAACTGTGCGATACAGAGAAAACAAAAAGAAAATCAATAAAGTGCAAAAACAAGAAACCTTAAATCAGTCCCTGATTGAGTTTGTCGTTGAGGAGTCTGATGGTGGAGGGGGAGCAGCTGTTCCTGAACCTGATGGTGTGAGTCTTGTGGCACCTACACCTCTTTCCTGATGGCAGCAGCGAGAGTGGAGCGTGCGCTGGATGGTGTGGAACCTTGATGATTGATGCTGCTCTCTGATGGCAGTGTTCCCTGTAGATGTACTCAATAGTGGGGAGTGACGTGTGACGTCCTGGGCTGTGTACGCTACCTTTTGGAGGACTTTACGCTCAGGGGTATCGGTGTTCTCATACCTGACCATGATGCAGTCAGTCAGCACACTTTCTACCACATCTCTGTAGAAATTTGCCAAGATTTCTGGTGGCATTCCAAACCTCCGCAAACTCCTGAGGAAGTAGAGGCGCTGACGTGCTTTCTTCATGATACCATTGGTGTGTTGGGTCCAGGATAGATCCTCTGAGATAGTGACTCCCAAGAACCTAAATTTGCTCACCCTCTCTACCTATGAACCCCCAATGCTCACTGGATTTTACACCTCTGACTTTCCCTTCCTGAAGTCAACAATCAGCTCTTTCGTTTTGGTGACATTGAGTGCAAAATTGTTGTTGGTGCATCATTCAGCCAAGTTTTCAATCAATCTCCTGTTCGCTGACTCAGCCCCTTCCTTTATACAACCCACTACTGTGGTATTGTCGGCAAATTTGTAGATGGTGTTATTGTCGTACCAAGCAGGGGGCTAAAACACAGCTCTGTGGTGCTCTGGTACTGATGGAGATTGTGCAGGAGATGTTCTTACCAATCTTCACTGACTGTGGTTTGGTGATGAGGAAATCCTGATCCAATTACATGGTGGGGTGTTAACTCCCAGGTCTTAGAGTTTGCTGATCAGTTTTGAGTGGATGATGGTGTTAAATGCGAAACTATAGTCGCTAAAGAGCATCCTGATGTATGCATATTTGCTGTCTTTATGTTCCAGAGATTTGTGTAGAGCCAGTGAGATGGCATCTGCCATAGATCTCTTGCTACATTAGGCAAACCGGAACATATCTATGTTGCCACTCAGACAGGAACTGATCTGTTTCAACACCAGCCTCAATGTTAAGACTCTATAAAGCACTGGTGAGACCTTACTTGGAGTACTGCGTTTGGTTTTGGGCACCTTATTTGAGCAAGGACATGCTGGCATTAGAAAAGATTTATGAGAATGATACCAGGAAAGAAAGGGTTAGCATTTGAGGAACGATTGTTGACTCTTGGTCTGTACTCATTGGTGTACAGAAGGATGAGGAGGGACCTTATAGAGGCATTTTGAACGCTGAAAGGCCTGGACAGCATAAATGTGGCAAGGATGTTTCCCATGGTAGTGGATTCTAGCACAAGAGGGCATAACTTCAGGATACAAGGTTGTCAATTTAAAACTGAGATGCAGAAAAATTTCTTTAGTCAGTGATTCTGTGGAACTTGTTGCCACAGGAAGCTGTGAAAGCGAGGACATTGGATATATTTAAGCCAGAGATTGACAGGTATTTGATTAGTCAGGGCATCAAGGGTTACAGGGAGATGGCCGGGGAGTGGGGCTGAGGATGGATCAGCTCACAATGGAATGGTGGAGCAGACTCGATGGGCAAATGGGTCTACCTCTGCTCCTATTATCTTGAGATCTTGTAATTGGGGAGGGTGGGCTCATGGGACAGAAGGGCCTGTTGCTCTGTTGTGTGTCTAAATTATAAATGAACTTAAGTAACATTTAAACATGTCCAAATTGATTATCCCAATTCAGAATGGGACACTCATAGAGCTACAAGCGGAAAGGTACGCTGTATTTCATAATAATTTCCTAAATCCCTGAGAAGGTCGTGGTGATCCACCTTCTTAAACCACCCGGCTCACTGAAGTGTTGGGGCCAGAGTTCCAGGGTTAAGGACGAGGGATGAGTGAAAGGTTTCCAAAGCAGGGCAATGCATGATTCAGAGGGGAATCAGGTGTCGGTGGTGAATTCTATGCACATTTTGACTGCAGAAGGAGCTATGGGGTTTCAGGCAAGATTGGGTGAGTAGCTGGAGAGGAATTTGGGGACCATGTACTCCACAGCCCCAGCTCACTGGTGATGGAGGCGTCACTTCAGTGTCAGGCCAGGTAAAAAATTTGTCAAACACTTCTTCTTAAGGTCTAAACTTGAGCTTCCCGCAGCCTAAATCCTAATACTGCATCTGGGCACTCTCCAACCAGAAGGCATCAACAATGACTTGTCCAGTTTCAATTAGGCCCCTCCCCCTTCTCTCTCTCTCTTCCCCCTCCCCTTTCCTCCAGCTTCCCGCCCCTTCCCTCTCCATTCAGAGAGCTACGCCCCCCCCCCCATCACCTCCCAGCTTTTTTCTGCCCTCCCACCCATATTACCTCACCTCTTAGTCTGTGCACCTCCCCCTCTCCCTTCTTCTGCCCTCTCCTCCCCCCATTATTTCTATTCAGGTGGCTGTCTGCTTTATGCTCATGCCTTGAAAAAGTGTTCAGATCCTTTAGCCAACCTATATAAACCTCCTCCACAACATTCCCTCCCTCACACCCATAATCCTCTAATTTTTGTATATCCATGTGCCTATCTATAAATGTTTTAAATGTCCCTATTGTACCAGCCTCCCACCACGACCCCAGGCAATGCATTCCAGACACCCACCATTCTCTGTGTACGTGTACAACATACTTCCCTCTGACATCTCCCCTAAACTTTCCTCCACTCATCTTAAACAGAGGTCCCCTGGTATTTGTTATTGTCACCCGAGGATGAAGTTTTTCCTCGTGTGATCCTGCTGGTGGTGGGGGGCTGAATGCTAAGAGGTCTTAAACCCTCAAAGAAGGAAGAAAAGAATGTGGCTTAGTCTGAGACTTTGAGAGATGATTGGTGAAATGAATTTGGGAGGAAGCATGGATTGGTGGGATCAAGTGGGGGAGCTGGATATGGCTAGATCAAGGGAGATAATCTTTTCATTATAATCCTTCAGTAATT
Source organism: Narcine bancroftii (assembly GCF_036971445.1). NCBI lineage: Eukaryota > Metazoa > Chordata > Chondrichthyes > Torpediniformes > Narcinidae > Narcine > Narcine bancroftii. The sequence continues at coordinate 8,565,144 of NC_091472.1, forward strand.
CAAGTGACATTTATGTTGCAACTATTTAACAAGTCCATCTAATTCAATGAAATACCAGCAAGGTATAAATCATGTCTCACTATCTCTAAACCAGGGGTAGCCAACCTTTTAATTTTTAATCTTTAATTTAAACATACAGCACGGTAACAAGCCATTTCAGACCACGTGTACGTGCCAGGAGTGTAGGCTAAATTGGGCGGCATGAATACATAGGCCGAAATTGCCTGTTACTGTGCTGTTTGTCTAAATCAAAAATGTAAAATTAAAAGGTTGGCCACCCCTGCTCTAAACCAATGGTTTTCAAACTTTTTCTTTCCATTCACCTATCTCCTTAAGTAATCCCTGTGCCATCGGTGCTCTGTGATTAGTAAAAGGTTGCTTAAGGTGGGATGTGAGTGGGAAGGGAAGGTTGAGAATCACTGCTCTAGACCCAATTGTTGCTGAAATATTTTGCTTGAGAAAAATGGTCATTGTCCCATTTCCTTTGGAGTTCTGAAACCGTGCACATAACGAGTCAATGAGGGATGATTAAAACAGAGGTTTTCAAACTTTTTCTTTCCACCCACATCCCACTTTAAGCAATCCCTTACTAATCACAGAGCATAGATGGCATAGGGAATACTTAAAGTGGGATGTGAATGGAAAGAAAAAGGTTGAGAACCACTGCTCTAAACCAAATGATCAGTAACAAGACTTCCTCCGATGTGGATTAATGATTATATTGTTAACACTGCATTATATAACTTTACCATGACAATAATTTATTGAAAATTTGTCCTCATTGTTTTATTTATTTAATAACTCTCGAAATATAAAGAAAAATAAAAGGTTTGCAACGTTTCTTAATTACACAAAGTGCACACTTCCACAGGATCAAATTGAAATCTGAAACTGATCTTTTCAATTAATTTGGTTTTTAAAGAAATTACTTCTGAAACGATTTGTGAATTTTATTGCAGGGAGTTATGTTTAGATTATATTTTCCTGAGCATCTTATCGAAGCACTCTTGGGATATTTATTGCCTTAATTTTCTTGCTGTTATCCATTCAGGAGCTCTCCTGCCTGCTTTCTTGTCTCTTCAGAAACAGGCAATCATTGAGTTCGATTTATGACACAGGTGGTGAATAAAATTCAAGATGTTCCAGCTGATCCTCCATTGACAATTCATATTTTTTTGTGTGCAGAGAGTTGTGGGTGACTGGAATGCCTTGCCAGGGATGGTGGTGGAGCCTGAAACAATAGGAGCATTTAAGAGACTCTTAGATGAAAGAAAATTCCAGATCATTCAAGAAGGAGAAGGGGTGATGGACACGAGTTACAGGGACACCATCAAACCTAGAATCCAGGAGGAGGTTAGGGTGGGTGACAGTCAGGAGAGGGAAAGGAAACAATCAGACACCCCTGTGTCCATTCCCCTCAACGATAAATACACCACTTTGGATACTCTTGGGAGGTTTGACCAAACAGGGACAAGCCACATGATCAGGTTTCTGGCATGGTCTAGTCCAATGGCTAAGCAGGGAAGGGAGGAGAAGAGGTGAGCTGCAGTGAAAGGCGATTCCATAGTTAAGGGGGACAGATAAATGGTTCTGTGCAATATATCGAGTATTCCGAATGGTATATTGCCTCCCTGGTTCCAGGGTCTGAGATTGGGGCAGCACGGATGGCGTAGCTATTAGCACAATTCCTTTACCGCGCCAGCGATCGGGACCAAGGTTTGAATCCTGCACTGTCTGTACATTCTCCCTTTGGCTGCATGGGTTTTCCCTGGGGGCTCTGTTTTCCTCCCACCATTCGAAACCTACTGGAGGTGTAGGTTAATTGGGTGCTATTTGGGTGGTAAGGACTCGTGAGCAGAAATGGCTGGTTACTGTGCTGTATGTCTAAATTTGAATTTAAACGAAAATCTCAGATTGAGTTCACAGCATTCTCAGGGGGGTGGGTGAGCAGCTAGATGCCATGGACCATATAGGGACCAATGACTTGTGTAGGAAGGGTGAGGAGATCCTACAAGGAGAGTTCAGGGAGTTAGGTTGAAGGACAGGTCCTCCAGGGTTGTGATCTCAGGATTGCTATCTGTGCCACGTGCTAGTGAGGTTAGAAATGGGAGGAAAATGCAGCTTAACACGTGGCTAAAGACGTAGTGGAGGAGGGAGGGCTTCAGGTTTCTAGATCATTAGCTCTCTTCCAAGGAAGGTACGTCCTGTTCCAATGCGACGGTTTGCAACTGAACTTGAGAGGCCTAATATCCTTGCATCTCTGGAGGATCTAAACTAGATTTGCAGGTGAATGGGAACTAGTGTGCCAGAGCAGATAGAGGAATGGAGGAGGGCAAAGATGTTGTGAAAATTGGAACTCAATGGGATATACAGGGTGGAAATGTCCTCAGGTGCATCTATTTCAATACAAGGAATATTGTAGGAAGGGCAGATGAGCTTAGAGTGTAGATTGGTACGTGGAATTATGACATTGTAGCCATTAGTAAAATTTGTTTGCAGGAGGGGCAGGACTGATATCTCAATGTTCCAGGTTTCCATTGCTTTAGACGTGATTGAACAGAGGTTGGGGGTGGGGGGGGGGGGGTCGTGACATGAAAGGGGGAGGAGTGACATTGCTCATCAGGGAAAATATTACAGCTATGCTCAGGCAGGACTGAGTAGAGGGCTCTGTCAGGTCTCCCAAACTCTAAAAGGGCTTGGACAGCTTAGAGTTTGTCAAATGTATTCAGGAAAGTTTTCTAAGTTAATATATATAGGAACCAACTAGAGAAAATGCAATACTGGATCTCCTATTACGGGAAAGTACAGGAGACAGGTATATGTAGGGGAACAATTTGCGTCCAGTGATCATAATGCCATTAGTTTGAAGTTAATTATGGAGAAAGATGAGACTGGCCTCAGGTTGAGATTCTAAATTGGAGAAAGGCCAAATTAGAGGAAATTAGAAAGGGTCAAGAAGGCGTGGATTGGAATAAATTGTTTTTAGGCAAGGATGTGTGAGGTCAGTGGAAGACCTCAAAGGTGAAGTTTTGAAAGTACAGAATTTGTGTTCCTGTCAGGGTTTAAGGCAAGGTCAGCAGGTGTAGGGAACCTTGGTTTACGGGGGTTATTGGGGAACTAGTTGGAAAGGAGAGGGAGATGTACAGCAGGTACATGCCACATGGAGCAAATGAAGTACCCGAGGACAAAAAATGCAAGGAAAACCTCATGAAAGAAATCAGAAAGGCTAAAAGAAGGCATGAAGTTAATTTAACAGACAATGTAAAGGATGAAGGAAAATGCTCAGGGTTTCTACAGGTATATTAAGAGCAAAATAGTCGTAAGGGATAAATTGGTCCCCTTGAAGAGTGGTCAGCTTTATATGGAGCCAAAAGAGATGGAGGAGATCTTAAATGATTTTTTTTCAGGAAATGGGAGCAGGGTTGTGGGAGGTAAAGAAAACAAGCAGAGAGCTCATAGAACCTATACAGATTAAAAAGAAGGAAACTCTTGCTGCTTAAAGCAAATAAGGGTGGATAAATCCCCAGGATCTGACAAAATATTCTCTCAGACCTTAAGGGAGGCCAGTGTAGAAATTACAGGGGCTCTGGCAGAAAAATTTAAAATGTCCTTAGCCAGAGGTGAGGTGCCAGAGGATTGGAGGGTAGTTCGCGTTTTTCCTTTGTTTGAAAAAGACTCCAAAATTAACCCTGGAAATTTTAGGCCAGTGAGCCTGATGTCAGTAGTAGATAAATTATTGGAAGGGGTTCTGAGATCAGATGTATAATTATCTGGATAACCAGAAACTGATTAGGGATTGTCAATATGGCTTTGGGCATGTAGGTCATGTTTAAACAAGTTTATACAGTTTTTTGAGGAAATTACAAGGAAAGTTGATGAAGGAAAGGCTGTGGATGTTGTCTACGTGGATTTTATTAAGGCATTTGACAAGGTCCCACATGGAAGGTTAGTCAGGGAGGTTCAGACGTGAGGTTTTCATGATGTAGTAGTGAACTGGATTCAACAATGGCTGGATGGGAGATGCCAGAGAGTAGTGGTGGATGATTACTTCTCAAACTGGAGGCCTCAGGGATTGATGCTGGGACCATTGCTGTTTGTCATCTCTATCAATGATCTGGATAATAATGTGGTAAATTGGATCAGCAAGTTTGCAGATGACACTAAGATTGAAGACGTTGAGGACAGTGAGGAAGGTTTTCAAAACTTGCTGAGGAATCTGGACCAGCTGGAAAAATGGCCAATGGAATTTAATGCAGACAAGTGTGAGGTGTTGCATTATTGGAAGGACAAACCAAGAAAGAACATACATAGTAAATGAAAGGACACTGTAAACTGTGATAGAATAGAGGGATCTGGGATTACAGATACACAATTCCCCAAAAGTATGGATAGGATTGTAAAGAGAGCTTTTGGCTTATTGGCCTTTGGAAATCAAAGTATTGAGTACAGGAGTTGGGAAGTTATGGTAAAGTTGTTTAAAACATTGATGAGGGCAAATTTGGGGTATAGTGTGTAGTTTTGGTCACCTAACTGCAGGAAAGATATCAATAAGATAGAAAGAGGGCAGAGAAGATTTATTAGGATGTTGCCCAGACTTAAGGAACTGAATTACAGGGAAAGGTTAAACAGGTTAGGACTTTATTCCCTGGAGCGGAGAAGAATGAAGGGAAATTTAATTGAGGTATTTAAAATTATGAGGGGGACAGACAGAGTAAATGTAGCTCGGCTTTTACCACTGAGGGTAGGTGAGATACAAACCAGAGGACATGGGTTAAAAGTGAAAGGGGAAAAGTTTAGGGGCAACTTCTTCACACAGAGAGTGGTGGGAGTGTGGAATGAGCTGCCAGGTGAAGTGGTGAATGTGGGCTCAATTTTCACATTTAAGAAGAATTTGGACAGGCCCAGTAAACGAGTCCCTGTTTGAGTTTGTCATTGAGGAGTCTGATGGTGGAGGAGGAGCAGCTGTTCCTGAATCTGATGGTGCGAATCCTGTGGCACCTCAACCTCTTTCCTGATGCCAGCAGTGAGAACGGAGCGTGTGCTGGGTGGTGATGATCACTGCTGCTCTCCGACGGCAGGGTTCCCTGTAGATGCTCTCGATAATGGGGAGATTTTGGCCTATGATGTCCTGGGCTGTATCCACTACAATTTGCAGGGATTTCTGCTCAGAAGTATTGATCACGATGCAACCAGTCAGCCCACTTTCCATCTGCAGTGGAGAGGGGCAAAAATTTAAAATACCTGTGTGTCAACATCTCTGAGGATCTGATCAGCAAAGAAATTCAAAGGATACAGAGGCTGGGAACTTGGGCAAAGAAGGAATTGAGGGAGGAACTCAGCAGGTCAGAGAGGCTCCATGGTGGAAATGGTCAGGCCAGTCCCAAAGTGTTGACTAACTATTTCTACCCATGGATGCTGCCTGACCCATTGAGTTCCTCCAGCAATTCTTTGTCTACTTGATGGTCAATGTAGTCCAAGTAGTTTCAGCACACTCTATGACTCCAGGAGTAAAAAATAGATCGTAATTAAACTAACAAATTGTATATTTTATTGCCGTACAGTAAAGCGCTGGGAAAAAAAACTCAGCAGTTCACCTCGCATCCACTGGAGGTTGAAACAAGTCGACATTTCGAGCCTGGGCCCTTCATTGGGAATGTCCAAAATCAAGCAACAGCAAGGACCTCCCAGTGGCAAATCAGTTTCATTCCACATCCCGTTCCTACAACAACATGTCTGACCACGTTTGCATACTCTGCCAAACTGAGGCCACCCATAAATTGGAGTGACGACACCTAATGTTCATCTTGTCAGTCTCCAACCACTGCTCTACTCACCCTACACCCATGACTGTGTGGCCAGGCACAATTCAAATGCCCTCTACAAATTTGCTGATGACATTGAGGTCATCGTCGGAATCACAGAAGACGATGAGGAAAAGTACAGGAGGGAGATAGATCAGTTGGTTGAGTGGTGTCACATCAACAATCTCGCACTCAGCAGTAGAAAAACCCAGTAGATGATTGTACTCGTCAGGAGGACGTCATGAACCAGTTCTCATCAAGGGGAACAGCAGTAGAGAGTGTCAAGAATTTCAAAATTCCTAGGTGTCAACATCCCTGAGGATCTGTCCTGCGGCCTCTATATCGATGCAATCATGAAGAAGGCTCGCCACCAGCTATACTTCGCGAAGGGGTTTAAAGAGATTTGGCACATTACCAATGACTCTTGCAAATGTCCATGTCTACCGTGGAGAGCATTCCGACTGATTTCGTCACTATCTAACCATGTGTTGATAACCATGTTGAGGAACTTTGGGGGGGTATCCGAGGCGCTCTAGTATTTGCCAGAGCCCTTTCCTACATACGGTGTCGAAGGCTTTGGTGAGGTCAGGACAGGGAAGAAAAAATCTCCAGAGGGTTGTTAACTTGGCCAACAACATTATGGGCAACAGTCGTCACTCCATTGAGTATATCTACAAGAGGACGTGTCTTAGCCTCTATCCTCAAGGACTCCCACCCACCCAGACCATGCCCTCTTGACACTGCTAACATCAGGAGGGAGGTACAGGAGCATGAAGACGAGCACCCAGTGGTTCAAAAATCAGCTTCTTCCCCTCTGCCATCAGATTTCTGAAGGGACAATAAATCACAGACATGACCTCACTTTCTCCCATTTTCTTCTACTTCATCATTTACATTGATGACTTGGAGGAGGGGACAAAATGTGGTGTAGCCAAGTTTGCAGACGACACCAAATTGAGTAGAAGAGCAAATTATAATGAGGATGTGGAGAGTCTGCAGAGGGATACAGTTAAGCTGGATGAGTGGGCAAAGGTCTGGCAGATGGAGTTCAATGTTAGTAAGTGGGAGGTTATCCACTTTGGCAAGAAAAATAAAAGAGCTGAATATTATTTAAAGGGTGAAAAACTACAGCACGATGTTGTGCAGACGGACTTGGGAGGGCTTGTGCATGAATCGCAAAGAGTTAGGTTGCAGGTGCAGCAGGTTATTAAGAAGGCAAATGGAACGTTGGCCTTCATCGCGAGAGGAATTGAATTCAGGAGTAGGGAGGTCATGTTGCAACTGTACAAGGTACTGGTGAGTCCGCACCTGGAGTACTGTGTCCAGTTCTGGTCTCCATATTTGACGAAGGATATACTGGCTTTGGAGACGGTCCAGAGGAGGTTTATTAGGTTGATCCCTGGGATGAAGGGGTTGACATATGATGAAAGATTAAATCATCTAGGATTGTATTCGCTCAAGTTCAGAAGAATGAGAGGAGATCTTATAGAAACATATAGGATTATAAAGGGTATGGATAGGATAGATGTAGGAAGGTTTTTTGAGCTGGCCGGGGAAACTAAAACGAGAGGGCACAGTCTCAAGATTCGGGGGCGTAGATTTAGGACAGAGATGAGGAAAAATAGTTTTTCCCAGAGAGTAGTGAATGTTCGGAATTCTCTAACCAGGGAAGTGGTTGAGGCTGCTTCATTAAACGTATTTAAAATTCGGTTAGATAAATGTTTACATGATAGAGGAATTAGGGGATATGGGGAGAAGGCAGGTAGGTGGAGTTAGGTCATAAATTAGATCAGCCATGATCGTATTGAATGGCGGAGCAGGCTCGATGGGCCATTTTTGGCCTACTCCTGTTCCAACTTCCTATGTTCCTATGTTCCTATATTTTTAAAAAAATGTAATTTATAGCAATATTTTCTTTGTGTTTTCCTGCCGCTAAACAACAAATTTCTGGACACGTTCATGACAATAGACTCTGATTCTGATTGAGGAAGGCAGCCGCAGGACCCCTCCTGTGATCGAGGAGAAGGTTTACGAGTGCGAAATCGTGCACCTACGGTCTTAACCACAATTTCTTCACCTCAGCCATGAACCCCCTGAATGAACCCACCGACAGGGACAGTAGAATCTCCCTGCTCTTCAATTCAATCCCTGTAACAATATAAGACAACACCCCACTTACTTTCTGAATTGCATGCTGCATCTCCATATGAGTTCCCCCTCACTTCCCCTATCTATATCTCTCTGCACTATTTGCTTCTCCACTCAAAGTTCAAAGTTCAGATTTAACGTTAGAGTATATACATGACATAAATTTAAATTTTGAACTTTTGAAATTTCTTTTTTAATTTAAATTTAGTCAAGAAGCATGTTAACAGGCCATTTCGGTACATGAGCTCATGCAGCCCACGTTACACCCGATTAACTTACACCCCTGGTATGTTTTGAATGGTGGGAAGAAACCGGAGCCCCTGGAGAAAACCCACGTGGACATGGGGAGAATGTACAAGCTCCTTACAGACAGTACGGGATTTAAACCCCAGTCCGATTGCCGGAACTGTGAAGGTGTTGTGCTAACTGCTACACCAACCGAACTGCCCCAACGTCACATTCAACCCTGAGATTCTTTTTCCTGCGGGCGAGGCAGAATTTCTACTTATTGGTAATGCAAAAAAAAACTGCAATCAAGAAAAGATGAGTGTACAAAATAAAAATGCAAACATGAAGGAAATGCAAACAAAGCTCAATACGGAAAATAAATAGTCAGTCATAAATAATGAGCAAACCGTGATTGAGTTTGTTGTTTAGGGGACTGATGGCGGAGGGGGAGCAGCTGTTCCTGAACCTGGTGGTGTGGGTCCTGTGGCACCCACACCTCTTTCCTGATGGCAGCAGCGAGAACCTTGTTGATGGCGCTCATTATGCAGTACCACCAGACGTGCTAGACTTTACCCCCTGCTCCAAATCATTGCTGTGTATTATGAACGGTTGTGGGCCCAGCACAGATTCCCACTGCACCCTTTGAACCATTTGATAGTCAATCTGAGAAACGCTGTCTTATCCCAATGTTCGGCCTTGGTGGCAAGTTTAACATAATAGTTAGCGTGAAGCTATCACAACAACAGGGACCCAAGTACGATTCTGGTACTGCATAAAGAATTTGTAAGTATTCCCCGTGACCTGTGTTTTCTCCGGGTGCTCCGGGTTCCTCCCACCCTCTAAAACGTACAGGACAGCACGGGTTTCAGTGGCCGGAATGGGTCATCATTAAATTTTCCATTTTTAATAACATTTTATTTGCAGCAGGGTGGAAACCGATTCCGGCCATTAAAACCTTGCTGCCAATTTACACCCAATTAACCTACAAACCCTCATATTTTGGAGGGGGGAGGAAACCGGAGCACCCAGAGGAAACCCTCGCCGATGGGGGAGAAGGTACAAACCCCTTACAGGCAGTGCTGGATTTGAACCCTGGTCACTGGCACTGTGAGAGCATCTCATTAACCACTACACTAACCGTACTGCCGTATGGCATATAAAATGCTATTGGTCAACCAATCCTCTGTCTATTGCAATACGATGTCCCCCAACTCTGTTCATCCTTTACTTTCTGTTTCCCTTTTCACGGCCTGCTGAGAGTTTCCAGCATGTCTTGTTTTTATATTTTGAAAAGATCAGGAGGTGACGTGACGCCGTGTTGACCAGATCAACCAAATAGCTTGGTTCTGAATCAAAACCCCATACAACTATCTGGCCCCCGTGTCCGTGAAAGGTGTTTTCCATCTGCAAACCTTTCTCTTCCTGCTTGGTGACAGGAGCCATCTGCTACAGTATATTCATTCCGCAACATGTATAAATGAAGAGATGTGATAGAAGGGGAAAGGAAACATGTATAAAGGAAATGTAACTTCTGTTCCAAGCAGTGCTCTCAGTGTACAAATGATTCTGGCTGAAAATTAAGATCAGCCCTGTGATAAAAAAGATCAAAGTCACTGACGACACAACAAATCAAAGATTTATTTGCATTTCCCAAATTGATTTTAGCAGAGAGACAACGAACAGCAAGCTGCCATGAGAGCTGCCAAATAGTCAATTAACATTGCCTGCAATTCCAGAGACTTGGAGTAACTCCCATTATAAGCGCTGGGCATTTTTAAATGGTCTGAAACCGTCCTGATGTTAATTTGCATTCACCTTGGGCTCTCTGACTGGGGATCTTCAGTAGGAGTGTCTAATTAATTAATTATGCTCATTAAGAACTTTGTACGCAACCAGATTAAAACGACTAAATGCACAGTCATTGCCTCATCATTTATTAATCAATCTTGACAATGCATGGGGAATCCAACTGGTCAATAGGATTTGAAGAATCATTCCTGAATATTAATTTTTTAAAATGTAGACATACAGGATGATCACAGGCCATTCAGCCCACAAGCCTATGCTGGCCAATTTACACCCGGTATGTTTCAAACTTGAATCCTTTAACTTGGAGAGCATTATGAATCCTTGACGTAATGTCTTTCAAAAAAATTACATGAACCATTATTTTGTATTCAAAATACTGACAGAAGAGACACTCTGGCAGATCCTGGGATATGAGGAGTAAATTAGGTGATTGATCCTGCACCTTTTGGAGATTAAACTATGTTTCTGAGCGGTATTAACAAGGTTGATTCTGAGAGGAATCTTCAGGATTCAATTTATTATCATGGTAATAAAACAGTGCCCTATTACATGAAATTCCTTTTTGCCTGCTGCAAGGCAGACAGATTCACCACTGGCAGAAATTGCCTGAGCACCTCTTACAGTCAAAGAGAGAGAGAGAGAGAGAGAGAGAGAGAGAAACAAAAGAGAGCCCCCCCACCAGAGTCATCGGGTGTCCGTAGATTCACCTCCAGCGCTCCCGCCCAGACTCCAGTCCAAACCATTGGAAATCTGAGCTCCAGATCCGAACCTCTGACACAGTCAGGAACCCTTCAGTGCCTTTGGCATCACCTTGTATTCCGGTTCCGATACCTGATTTGAGCCAGTCTCCAGCAGTCCATAGCCCGGCTCAAGTCTCGCCACAACAGTCTCCAGCAGCTCACATCTTCTGTGGATTCCTCGCCTCGAGTCGCCAGCAGCCCACTGCATGCACTGGTCCCTCAGCCACAGAGCCCCCTCACTAGTCCACCGCCGTGGTCACCATCTCCCCCATGCCATCTCCTCCGCTTCCCCCTCTCCCTCTGCAGGATCCCTCCACTTCCTCAGCATCTCCAGCCCCTTGGCTCCTGCCCATTATTAGGCACCATTTTGGGCACAGACCTGCAGTCACGAGATTTCAAGTGAACCCCCCATCGGCTCCCTTAACGGGCCTTCCAAAGCTAATTCAGAGCAAACTGAGTGTCTGGACCCCACAGGAGCGCTGCAAATCTGCTTCTCGCTCCCCGTGGGTCTACACCAGTGGCAGCACTACCGCTATAATGGCTCCCTCAGCGCCACCATCTTGCTCCTCTTTACCCTCCTTAGAGGAATCTTGAACCGGGGGAGAGTGGGTGTGATGTTTAAAGTAAACCACGAAAGCCTGCAGATGCTGTGATTGTAGTAAAAAATGCAGAAATGCTGGAGATCACCAGGTCTGGCAGCGTCCATAGGAGGTAAAGATATATAACTGATGCTTTGGGCCTGAGCAGCAGGATCCTGAACTAAAAGGCTGGAAGAAGGGAAAAGAAGAGAAAGGGGAGGAGCAAAGACACCCGGTGATAATTAGACAAGGACAGGAGGACAGGAGGTGAGAATAGATCGGGGGAGGGGTTGGCTCTGTGGATGCAGAGCTGGAGGAAAGGAGGTGGAGGGACAGGGAAAGGGGGGGGGGGGAGAGAGAGGGGGGGAAGGAAAAATAAGGATAGAAGGTGGGGGGAGGGTTAATGCCATGTGGTTGGAGGGTGGCCCAGACAGAATATAAGTCATTTAAGAGTTAAAGGATAGTTGGTTGTGTGATGACGCGCTGCAGTACATCACTCGGCCAATAGGTGGCCTAGAGATACGGCACTCGGCCTATTGACATCCAACCACCAGATGGGCCCAAAGCCGAGGTCCCGACCGTGTGCTCTCTCTGGGATCACGGTAGGCACAGCTAGCAGCCAGCGAGATATTTATGTGAGTGGAATAAAGCTGTGTGGCCCCAAACAGTATTGTGCCTGTGTTTTCCTTTGGTGCAGCCTGGCAAAGGTTGAAAGACCAAAGTCTATAGGAGCATGGCTCTCTGAAGTTGGCCATTCAGGTGGTGAAAGTGGTGAAATCGGCGTTTGGCACACTTTCCTTTACTGGGCAGCAAACTGGGACCTCATAATTCAATTGTGCAAGACATTGGCGATCCCGCATCTACAGTATGTGTGCCGTTCCGGTCACCCAGTTAGAGGCAGAACATCAACAAACTTGGAGAGCAGAGGAGATTCATAGAGAGTGGTTGGATAGGCTGGGTTTTTATCCCCTCAAGCAGCCATTCCTAACCTGTTTTTTCACCTATAGCCCCCTCTGCTAGGACTCTCCTCAAAGTTTATGGACCCCCAGTCAAGTTTTGATTTCTTCCATCCTTGCTATGTGAAGTGAAAAGGAAACAAGGCTTTTACTTAAATGTGCAGTAGCCCCCAGTGGGGTCATTGGACCCTCATTGAAATGGCTGCCGTAGAGTGCAATCTGTTGAAGGAGGAGGATTATAAAATCATAAGGACTCATGGAGAGAGTCATGTCGTCCAATTCTAGAATTGGAGGGTCTACAGACTGTCCGGGTTGTGTGGGGAAAGATTTAGGGAGAATCTGAGGGGCCTCTCTCAGGGTGGTTCATATCTGGAAAAAATTGCTTGAGGAAACTGTAAAAGTGGACACGTTTTCAACATTCAAAATGGTGGAAAAGGATTGGAAAGATTTGTGAAAGAATATCAAGACTAACTATAAATGAGGCACTTATTGGGCACCATAATAGTGATGAACTATTTCAGTTCAATATAAGTTCTTACAACAGTGATATTTGACTCATAACATAACAATTACAGCACGGAAACCGGCCATTAGGCCCTTCTAGTCCGCACCGAACTAGTCCGCAAAAATCAATTGGATTAAATCCTGCCGTATCAGATTTACGTTTTACATGTAGATCTGAAGTTGGTCCCTTTTTTCATTCAACTTGGCAATGTCCTAAAGTTAGACAATTATGGTTAGGAACAAATTACAGGGGTCATATTTGCCCAGGACTCAATGTTATTTTTATTGAGTGATATAAAGATTATAAAGTCAAAATTAAATTTAAATATTTATCAGATTGAGCTTTGTGTTAATTGCTTTACCAGTTGCTACAAAATGTATAGCAATATCATACAAGTCAGAAATAGATTTAGTCAAGGAAAGATGGCACGCGGAATTTCGTAGTCGTATACCGATCGAGAAAATTTCTTATCAGATAAATATCATATTTTTTGGAAAATATGGAGTTCATATTTACATTACATTTACATATTGACTCTTTGAACACCTCATCTCTTGGTAACCTCCAACAGACTTTTCTGTATGAATGATTTATTTATTTTTCCCCCTTTTTTAGGGGTGGGAAGGTTGGGAGGGTGGGTTGAGGGGGATGGGAGGATATTACCATGTAATGATTATGCAAAAAAAAGTTTACAATTGAATGTGATGTAATTGTATAATGGTTTAAAATTTATAAATGAAGTATTAAAAAAAACATTAAAATGGGATTTGGATGGATGCACGGATAGGCAGGTTTTGAAGGATATGGGTGTAGAAGAGTGGGCTGAAAGGTGGCAGATGGAGTTTAATGTCAATAAGTGTGAAGGGCTTCAATTTGGGAGGAATGACCAAAATAGGACATATGCTGTGAGGTGGGGGTGGGGGGGGGGGGCGCATTGAGGAATGCAGAGGAACAGAAAGATTTTGGAATAATGGTTCTTCGTTCTTTGAAAGTGGAGACTCATGTAGATAGGGTGGTGAAGAAGGCTTTTGGTATGCTGGCCTTTATAAATCAAAGCATAGAATATAGGAGCTGGGAGGTGATGTTGAGGCTGTTCAAGGCATTGGTGAGGCCAAATTTGGAATATTGTGGGCAGTTCTAGTCACCGAATTATAGGAAGGATATCAATAAGGTAGAGTGGGTGTAGAGAAGATTTACTAAAATGATGCCTGGATTGAAGTCTCTAGAATACAAAGAAAGATTGAGTAGACTGGTTTTTATTCACTGGAGCGTAGAAGATTTGGGGGGGGTGGATTTGATTATGAATGGGATAGATAGAGTAGATGTGAATAGGCTCTTCTCCTTGAGAGTAGAAGAGATAGGAATGAGGGGTCATAAGTTAAGGGTTAGGGGGCAAAGGTTTAGAAGTAATATGAGATGGGTCTTCTTCACTCAGAGAGTGGTGGTTGATTGGATTGACCTTCCGGAAGAGGTGGTTGCAGCAGGGTCAATTTTGTCATTTAAGAGAAGGTTGGATAAGTGCATGGATGTGAGGGGATTGGAGGGTTATGGGCAGGGAGCAGGTAGGAGATCACTTAAATTGGTGCAGACTAGAGGGGCCGAGATGGCTTGTACTGTATATGGACCAATGCAGGCAAATGGGACTAGTTCAAAATGCCAACATGCTGAGCATGGAGAAATAGGTCAAAGGGAGTACTGTGGGCTGTATGACTTCATGACTTCCCCATTTTGGAAGAGCAGGAAGGATACTTTCTCTCAGAGTTTGGGAATATCGTAGATGTTGGAGGATAAGATGGAATTTGAACCTTAAAATGGCACCCCAAAACCATGGTTCATCTTGTACGCCAAGTATAAAATCCAAACTTTGATATTCTGTGGTTTAAAGTGTTCCCCATGGCGATGGAGAACAGCATAAAATACTCGCGCAACTCCTATGGTCCCATCACTAAATATTTTTCTACTAATCCAACTAATATATTACAGTATAACTTACACGTAAGTAAATAAGTAAATCAATTTCAAGTAAATTGCAAAATTATACTTGATATTATATTGGTTCCTATAAAAGAAATGATGCCATTAGTGTTGACATTATACCAGCTGGGAACATTTGATGCATATTATTGTAGGTAACTGACAGTATTTTGCCATGACTTGAAATGAATTGGCAAGGTTAGTGTAACGGTCAGTGCCATGCCTTCACAGGGCCAGCAATCGGGACTGGGTTTCGAATCCCACGCTGTCTGTAAGGAGTTTGCACATTCTCCCCGTGTTTGCATGGGTTCCCTCCGTCTGTCTGAAACGTGCCTGGGTGTAAATTAGGCTGCATGGGGTTCACAGGCCAAAGAGGCCTGTTACGGTGTCGTAGGTCTAAAAACAACCCAAACTGTGTTGCTTAGTAGAGCACTTAACAGCATCACCTCACTGATTAATGGGATGGTTAGTAAAGGACCATTGGAGCAGTAAGCTCTCAGTGGTAAGTCCTAGACGTGGGGTAGTGTAATGTAGCGAATGGAGCATAGAACCTACATTTTAAATGGAAGTTCTATGGGGTGGGGGTCGTCTTATACTCCTTATATGGCCGTATTTATATTTTCTAAGTTAGTAAAGCAAAGTCAGTGAATATATTCAAAATTGATGTGAATAGGAGATTCATTGCACTGCAACTCTGTTTCAGTGGTCTTGATATTTAAAACTTTTTGTGATTTAAGCTTTCTAAAACATTGAATTATCTGTTTAAGATCTCCTTGACCTCAATGTAGCTAAATAACCTCTATTATAAGTAATTGAGTGAACAAAAATAACCCACCTGTGCACAGCTATCTTTGTTTTTCTTTCCGCACCATCTTCTTCTCCTGGTCAACTGTGGGTATGGAAGCCCTGCGGCGACCTGTGTAGGACAAACACATGTTGCACAGCGTTATCATATGCTTCAAGCGTCGGGTGATGGAACGCATCAAAGCGTATGTCCCAGAGACAGTGTAGCTTAGAAGGGAAGGAAAGAAAAGAGGTGAGCTGTAGTGATAGGGGATTCCATATTTAGGAGGACAGATAAGAGGTTCTGTGGAAGAGATTGAGTATCCTGAATGGTATATTGCCTCCTTGATGCCAGGGTCTGAGATATCTCAGATCGAGTTCATGGCATTCTCAGGAAGGAAGGTGGGCACCCAGATATCATGGTCTATATAGGGACCAATGACTTGGGTAGGAAGGGTGAGGAGGCTCTGCCAAGAGAGTTCAGGGATTTAGATGCTAGGTTAAAGGGCAGGACCTCCAGAGCTGTGATCTTAGGATTGTTACCCGTGCCATGTGCCCACGAGGTTAGAAATAGGAGGATGATGCAGCTTAACATATGGCTAAAGAGGGAGGGCTTCAGGTTTCTCGATCATTCGCTCTCTTCTAAGGAAGGTGGCTTAGGGTTCTGATGGGATAGTAACATCTGAACTGGAAGGTGACTAATATCCTTGCAGGAAGGTTTTCTAGTTCTGTTCTGGTGGGTTTAAACTAGATTAGCAGGGAGATGGGAACAAAAGCACCTGAGAAGATAGAGGAGTGGAGGATGTGAAAATTGCATGCACAGTTAGAAGTCAAACGGTTGTACGTGGTGGAAATGTTTCCCAGGTGCATTGGAAGAAAGGCAAATGAGTTTAGAGGGTGGATTGGCACGTGGAATTATGACATTGTGGCCATTAGTGAAATTTGGTTGACGGAGGGGCAGGATTGGCAGCTCAGTGTTCCGAGCTTCTGTTGCCTTAGATGTGATAGAATGTGGAGGATGAGAGGCGTAGGAGTGGCATTGCTTATCAGGGAAAATTTCACAGCTGTGCTCAGGCAGGACAGAGCAGAGGTCTTGTCTGCTGAGGCTCTATTGGTGGATCTTAGAAACGGGAAAGGTATTTATACACTCATGGGGTTGTATTATAGACCGTGCAATAGTCAATTCGAATTGGACAGCTGCAGGAAACACAAGGTTGAGATAATAGGAGATTATAATTTTCCATATATTGACTGGGATTCCCATAATGTAAAATGTCTGGAATGCTTTGAGTTTGTCAAATGCCTTCAGGAAAGTTTTCTAAATCAATGCATAGAGGTACCAACTTGAGAGAGTGCAATACTGGATCTCCTATGAGGGAACAAGACAGAAGTATATATAGGGGAACATTTTAGGTCCAGTGATCATAATGTGATCATAATGTGATTATCTCATAATGAGATAGATCTGGGCCTTGGGCTGAGATTCTAAATTGTGAGGAAATGAGAAAGGATCTAGAAGACGTGGATTGGGATAAATTGTTTTTGGGCAAGGATGTGTGAGGCAAGTGGAGGTCCTTCAAAGTGGAGGTAAGTGGACTCCAGAGTTTGTATGTTCCTGTCAGGATTAAAGGCAAGGTCAGCAGGCATAGGGAACCTTGGTTTACGAGGGTTATTGGGGAATTAGTTGGAAAGGAAAGGGAGGTGTTCAGCAGGTACATGCAACTGGAGCAAATGAGCTCAAAAAGTGCAAGTAAAACCTCATGAAAGAAATCAGAAAGGGTACAAGAAGGCTTTAATAGACAATGTGAAGGAAAATGCTAAGGGTTTCTACACGTATATTAAGAGCAAAAGGGTAGTAAGGGACAAATTCCTTTCAAGCACCAAAGCCTGGTAAACTTTATACATGTTAAATTCTGTGCACAGTATAAGAATTGCCTGCAACCAGTGAACTTGGAGGAATGAGAAGTGAGATTGGACTGTGAATCAAAAAAACTTTTCTAACCTTACACACACATTAGAATTAGAAGGGGCTTAAGTTGGGTTAGTTAAGTTAATAGAGATAAGATAAAGTTTGATCCTGTTTTCATTTTTAAAGATAATTAAAATCAACTTTTGTTTAAGTAACCATTTGTCTTGGTGAATATCTATTGTTGCTGGGTTTTGGGGTCCTCTGGGCTCGTCACAGTACAGCCAGGAACTGATTAACAATAGCCAACATAGTTTTGTGCGAGGTAGGTCATGTTTCATCAATGTTATAGAGTTTTTTGAGGAGCTTACGAGGCAAGTTGATGAAGGAAAGGCTGTGGATGCTGTTTACAGGGACACCAGTAAGCCATTCGACAAGGTCCCACAGGAGTGGTTAGTCAGGAAGTAGTGAACTGGATTTGACAATGACTGGACGGAAGAAGTCAGAGAGTAATGGTAGATAATTGCTTCTCAGGCTGGAGGCCTGTGACAAGTGATGGGCCTCATGGATCAGTGCTGGGAACATTGTTGTTTGTCATCTAAATCAATGATCTGGATGATAATGTGGTAAATTAGATCAGCAAGCTTGCAGACGACACTAAGATTGGAGGTGTTGTGAACAGTAAATAAAGTTGTTAAAGCTTACAGAGGGATCTGGACCAGCAGAAAAAAATGGGCTAAAAAATGACAGATGGAATTTAATGCAGACAAGTGTGAGGTGATGCATTTTGGAAGGAGAAACCAAGAAAGGATGTACATGGTAAATGGTTGGGCACTGAGTAGTGCAGTAGAAGAGAGAAACCTGGGAATAGAGATACATAATTCCCTGAAAGTGGCCTCGCAGGTGGATAGGGTTGTAAAGAGACCTTTTGCCATATTAGCCTTCGTAAATTAAAGTATTGAGTTCAGGAGTTGGGAGGTTATGGCAAAATTATGAGGACAAGTTTGGAATATTGTGTGCAGTTTAGTCACCTAACTGCAGGAGGTATATCAATAAGATGAAATGGGGCAGAGAAGATTTATTCGGGTGTTGCCCGGATTACAGGGAAATGTTAAGCAAATTAGAACTTTATTGTTTGGAGCGTAGAAGAACGAGGGGAGATTTGATCGAGGAATTTAAAATTATGAAGGGGACAGACAGAGTAAATGTAGGTTGGCTTTTTCCACTGAGGGTAGGTGAGATACAAACCAGGGGACATGGGTTAAGGGTGAAAGGGGAAAAGTTCAGGGGAACATGAGGAGGAACTTCTTCACACTGAGAGTGGTGGGAGTGTGGTTTTCAGACACGTCTTGTCTAGGTGTAAAAGTCGTAACCACTTCCGCGGCTTTGTAATGTGATTCGGACTTTTCAAATTTCCTCTTTGATA
The DNA here is from genome assembly GCF_036971445.1 of Narcine bancroftii. Taxonomy (NCBI): domain Eukaryota; kingdom Metazoa; phylum Chordata; class Chondrichthyes; order Torpediniformes; family Narcinidae; genus Narcine; species Narcine bancroftii. The sequence goes on from NC_091472.1 coordinate 8,583,998, forward strand.
AAAAAGAGAAACTAATTGAGATTCATCACCTTTCAAATGTGTTTGCTAATACCTGCCTATTTTCCATGAGATATGATCCTATGCAGATTCACCAGGAAATTAAATTAGCCATTCGGACAAAATCATTTGTATTCATTTTGTAAGGACAGCGATTGTGTAGAGGTGTTCTCCCTTCCTATTAATGGGAAGGGAGAACTTTAATGAAAGAATCTATGCCACAATGCTCACTCCTACAGGAATGAACAAAGTAGCATTTAATTATCTTTTGGAGCTTATGGTGTATGTTCTTGTGTGAGTAACGGCAGATAATCCTGAGGGGAACTTGCACAGAGGGAACTGATTAGAAAGTTGTTTCCCGTGGTAGGAGAATCTTGGACAAGAAGCCACCCAACTTTAGGATTTAAGGGCACCCATTTAAAACAGAAATGCATAAGAAGTTCTTTAGCCAGAGAATTTGCTACCACGGTCAGCTGTGGTGGCCACATCAATAGGTATATTTAGGGCAGAGATTGATAGGTGTCTGAATCATCAGGTTGTCAAAGGTGATGCGAAAAAGGCCAGAGCTGAGTGGGAGAATGATGGAATGGAGGATCAGAAGATGGGCTGAATGGCCTATATCTTATGGTCTTATTACATTACCTCAGGCACAGCAAAGTGGTTGGGAATGGCGCCAGATTACAAGGTTTGTTTAAGGTAGAGATTGATAGGTTTGTGAATATTCAGGGTATCATGGGAAGAAGGCAGGGGAGTGGGGCTGTGTGGGGGAATGGATCAGCTCACGATGGAATGACAGAGTGGACTTGATGGGCCGAATGGACTATTTCTGCTCCTATATCTTACAGGGGTTTCAGCCTGAACAGTTGATGTTTACAGTAATTTCCTCTAAAGCCTCATCCCATCCAACATTATGTAGCCACTCTATATAAATAGAAGTAAATATCAAGTTATTTATACCCTTTCTGGACTAGTTTTCCATCTGTTACGTTCACAAAGCAGGGAATGGTGAGCTTCACAGCACCAGTCCTTTCTATTCTCTGTTAGGAATTTGTACGTTCTCCCCACGACTTGCAAAGGTTTTCTCTGGGGGATGCAGTTTCTTCCCATGTTCCAAAGATGTACGGGGTTGGTAGATTAATTGGTCATAGGGCTCATGGGGAAGAAGGGGCTGTGTCTAAATGTCATTAAAAGTGGGACTTGCCCAGAATGCCAACTCACACTTAGCATGCATGAGATGGACGGAAAGGCCCTTTCCTTGCTGTGTGACTCTGTGACTCTACAGCAACTCATTTACCTTAATTCCCCACAGTCCTTTCTAATCAGACTTCTATTAATGGCTTAGTGTCGATGAAACCCGATAGGCTGCAGCCGGTCTCTTCAGCACCGAGAGGAGACAAAGATATATGGCCGATGTTTCGGACCTGAGCCCTTCTTCAAGGATAAATCGGAAAAGGCAGAAGCAGGATAGATCCAAAAGTGTTTGTGGACATTTTCAACTCTCACTGTTGCAGTCAGAGGTTCCCACCGGCTTCAAAAGTGCATCAACCCTCCCGGTGCCGAAAGGGGGGCTGAAATGCATCCGCGGAAGTTGCTTGCATTTATTTGAAGACTCATAGTAGGTGCTTCCTAACGTATGTTGGCGACTTGTTATTTGCCACTGTGGACGCCGCCGCCACCAGTCGTTGTACCGCCAACTGCAGACCGTTATCATTTTGCCTCTGTTACTCCATTGATTCTTGGATCAGGGATTTATTCGGACACAGGTTCGCCCATCGCTCAAATGGCCACGAAGGTCGATAAAGAAGCATGCAGAGAGTCTCATAACCTTGTCCGAGACGACAACTATGTCAATTGGGTTATTTTTAAATGGGCACATGATTGTCCCTCATTCACAAGGCACGTCGTGCCACGATTTTAAAGTTCAATGCACAAGCGATCGCGTCATTTTTGCATTTCATCGGATCGTCACTGGTGATGCCAAGAGCAAACGTCCCAAGTTTGCTCTGATTACCTGGATTGGGGATAAAATAACTGAGCTGCAGAGGGCCAAAGTCAGTACTGATAAAAGTTTGGTCAAGGAAGTAGTACAGAACTTTGCAAAGGAGTTTGTTTTCTGTGATCCACACGAACTGACCGAGGAATACATCAAACAAGAACTAGAGAAAAGTGGGGGAGCCCATTACGATGCCCAACTTGAATGAACTATGAGCAACTGCTACATTGCTAGAGGGTACGGAGAAAATGGGATGGCCACATAGCTGCACCTCCACCCACAGCATTATGAATGCTCTCAAATTAGTTCAGAGGTGCGTGTGAGAGCCCACAGGCACAGTCAAAATCTCATCAATTTTTGTTGTTTAAATTGTGGTTGACTTTTTTCAAATTGTCCCAGGAGGAGAATTATTATTTTGTTTCAACTTTACTATGCAAGTTTCCCAAGGCTTTGTTCTGGAAAAATATTATGTAGTGGGTGTGGGTGACCGAAATGAAGCATTCTCAAAAACCATCCCGGTGCCAAGAAGAGCAGAGTGATCTGCCTCAGTGACTATCACCCAGTACCACTCATACTTAATGTGATGAGATGCTTTGAGAGGTTGGTCATGGCCAGAATTAACTCATACCTATGTAAAGATCTGTTCCCACTGCAATGTGCCTAATGTCCAAAATTTCTCCATAGCAGATCCAATACCACTGACTCTCCACTCAGTTCTGGATTACCGAGACAACAGCAACATGTACATCAGGTTACTCTTCATCGACTATAGCTCAGCTTTCAACACCATCCTACCCTCAGTGCAGGTCAACAAGCTGCAAAACCCGGGGCTGTGCACACCCTCGCCCCCGCCCCCCCACCCCCCCCCCCCCCACCACCAGAACTGGATCCTTGGTTTCCTCATTGGAAGACCACAGTTAGGACGAGCCAGAAACATCTCACTGATGATCAACACAGGCGCACCTCAAGGACGCCTGCTTAGCCCACTGCCGCATTCGCTCTACGTTCATACACTTGCGGCCAGGCACGATTCGAAGGCCATCTACAAATTTGCCAGTGACACCGCGATTATTGGCGGAATCACAGACAGCAATGAGAAAGCATAGAGGCGGGAGATAGATCAGGTGGTTGAGTGGTGTCACCACAACAACCTTGCACTCAACATCAGCAAAACCGCAGAACTGATTGTGGTCTTCAGGAGAGGGAAATTAGGAGAACTGGAATCAGTCCTCATTGATGTGGTCAGCCATGGAAAAGGTTATGAACTTCAAATTCCTGGGTGTAAACATCTCTGATGATCCGTCCTGGGGCCTCCATGTCGATGTACTCATGAAGAAGGCCCGCCGGTGATTATACTTTGTCAGGGGTTTGAGGGGATTGGAAGCCGATGACTAGTGGTGCACCTCAGCGTTCAGTACTGGGTCCATTACTAATTGACATATACATTAATGATCTGGATGATGGGGTGGTAAATTGGATTAGTAAGTAAGCGGATGATGCCAAGATAGGTGGAGCTGTGAATAGCGAACAAGGGTTTCAAAACTTGCAGGGGGATTTTGGCCAAATAGGTGTAAGACGGCAGATGGAGTTTAATGCAGATAAGTGTGAGGCGTTACATTTTGGTAGGGCTAGGGCTAATCCAAATGGGACATACACGGTGAATGGTGGGGCATTGAAGAATGCAGTGGAACAGAGGGATCTACGAATGATAGTATATAATTCCCTGAAGGTGATGTCAAATGTGGATAGGGTGCCGAAGAATGCTTGTGGTATGTTGGCCTTTATAAATCAGAGAATTGAGTAGAGGAGCTGGGACATCATGTTAAAATTCTACAAGGCTTGGTGAGACCAAACTTGGAGTATGGTGTTGTAGCAGGCTGCCGAACGTGTCATGCCCGAAGCGGCGACTTGACACCAGGTGCCCATGGCCGACACAGCCGGCTGAGACAGGCCACTCTCTTCGACGTCGGCGCCCGACTCAGCAGCATGTGGCTGCAGTGCCCCACTGCAATGGGCTGGCCAGCATCAGCCAATTGGGTGAAGCTAGGGAAGCAAACACACCTGAGGATGAGAGGGGCTCACTGATTGGCTGCTCCCCAGATAGCACTAAACAACCAATCCCTGGAAGCAGATCGTAATGCCACCATTCAAGGGGCATGATGACGTGAGAAAAGGGCTCTTGAACTCTTTATAAGGAGAGCTGCCAACACAATAAATCAGTGTTGAATTCACTCCGGTAGTGTGTGTCTCCGAGCATTTCACCTCTAGCAGTAGTGGCTGTTACTGTAGTGGTAACCCATGACCGGTACAACTGGCATCGTGGACCTGAACAATGTGCGACCAGCCTGCAATCAACGCGGTCTTGTTGAAGCTGCCCAGCTTCTGGACACCACAGCCATGGGTGTGGTTCCAGCAAGTCGAGGCGCTGTTCACTGTATGGAAGATCACCACCGATGACACCCGCTTCTACTATGTGGTTGGCGCCCTCAAGCAGGACACAGCAGCTCACATTACCAACTTCCTCCAGAAACCTCCGGAAAAAGAAAAGTATCAGGCCGTCAATTAACTATTAACCCAAGCTTTCAGGCTTTCATGGCGCAAGTGCGTTACCCGTCTGCTACACATGGGCGTTTTGGGGGACAGGGCCCCATCCTCCCTCATGAGCGACAGGCTCATCTTGAATGATGGTCGTACTTCTTGGGCTCTATTTGAGCAAATTTTCCTGGGTGGGGGGGCTTACTTGAGGACATAAGGCTACTCACAGCTGAAGAGAACTTCGCGGAACCCAAAAAGTTAGCCGCCAGAGCGGCAAAAGGGACGTTTAGTTAGACCAAGTGGCCTCTTCTCGTAAACATCGGCCTACCAGGAGGATGTTCAACAGACCAATCAGCAAGTCTTCCTCCAAGCCCGCAAACCCCAGTGAGCTATATTGCTTCTACCATCAGCAATGGGGTGCTGAGGACCGCTGATGCCAAACACCCTGCAGGTTCTGGCCATCACTAGTGGCTGGGGTGGCTGGCCTACACAACATCCTTCTCCATGTCTGAGATACAGTGTCAGGCCAACGCTTCCTGGTCGATACCAAACCGAGGTCAGCGTCTTTCCCCCCCACCTCCAATGCACACCACCGGAAGGTGGGGACTTACGGCACCCGTATTATCCCCCTCCATTTCAGCAACTTCCACTTCACTTGGCGATTTGTCTTAGCAGATGTCCACCAGCCTATCCTCGGGGCAGGCTTCTTGAGGGTCAACTCCCTCCTAGTTGACATCAAGTTGACAAGCAAAGACTTTTCAGACCCTTGCACTGGAAGGCACCAAACTGACCGCTCCCCACCTACACTCGGTGACAAGTCCAAGCAATGAGTTCCCCAAGATTCTAGTCGAGTTCCCCTTCATCATGATGCCACACTTTAACTCCACTGAACCTGAACCCGGTGTAAGGCATCACATCCTCACTAAAGGCCCCCCACTTCACGCCAGAGCACGCCGCCTCCCGCCAGATAAACTCAGCCTCACCAAGGAAGAGTTTTTTTTAAATGGAGGGATTCAGCATTGTTTGCCATTCCAACAGTCCCTGAGGCTCCCTCCTCCACATAGACCCTAAGGCATCAGGGGGTTGGAGACCATGCTGACTAAATGAAGCCCCCATATTCAGGACTTTTCCATAAACCTGCAGGAGGAACAGATATTTTCCAAAATTGACAATCTGTGGCTACTAGAATGTTGCCAGGGTTACAGGGTCTAAGTTCTAGAGGAAGGTTAAATAAGTTAGGTCTTTTTTCTTTGCAGTATAGAAGGATGAAAGGGTATTTGATTGAGCTATTTAAAATTATTAGGGGTACAGATAGTGTTGATCTGGAGAGGCTTTTTCCTTTAAGACCTGGGGAGATACAATGAAAGGACATGGGCAGAGAGTTAAGGAGAAAAGGTTTAGAGAAAATGTGAGAGGAGAAAAGCTTCCAGACAAAGTGGCAGAGACAGGGGTCTTTATTAGCATCTAAGGAGAAGTTTGATATATATATGGATGGAAAAGGAATGGAGGGTTATGGGTTGAATGTAAGTCAATGGAGTTAGGTGGGAGAAAGTGTTTGGCATGGAGTAGAACTTTCCCAAGTTGGTCTGTTTCTACACTGTAATTGTTATATGGTTATATGTCATCAAAGACTCATGCAAATTTCTACAGAGGTGCCATGGAGACCATTCTGGCTGGTTGCATCACTGTCTGGTACAGAGGTACCAATGCACAGGGCAGGAAAAGACTACAGCGAGTTGTGAACTCGGCCAGTGCCTTCAAGGGCATCAGTCTTCAATCCATCGAGGACACCTGAAAGAGGTGGTGTCTGAAGTATAAAGTCCTTGAGAGTCAAGGACCCTCACCACCCTGACTTTGCCCTCTTCACACTGCTACCATTGCTACCATCGGGAAGGAGGTAGAGGAGCCTGAAGATGAACACCAAAGGAACAAGGACGGCTTCTTCCCCTCCTCCATCAGATTTCTGAATGGACAATGAACGACAGACATCTTGCATTTTGGTGTTAATTTATTTATTTTTATAATGTAATTTATAGCAATATTTGCACATGTGACGCTGCCACAAAACAACAAATTTTGTAGCATGTTCTTGACAATAAATTCTGATTCTGATTTTGGTAGTTGAGACCAGAACTAGGAGATGCACCTTCAAGATTCAGCGGAGTAGATTTAGGACGGAGATGAGCAGGAACAGCGTTTCTCTGAGACCAGTGAATTTGTGGAATTCGCTGCCCAAGGATACAGTGGAGGCTGCCTCATTATTTAAGACAAAGTTAGATTTTTTTTCATAGTTGGGAAATTAAGGAGCTGAATCTATCTGCAGATAAGCCATGATCTTATTGAATGGCACAGCAGGCTTGACAGGCTGGATGGCTGACTCCTGCTCCAATTTCTTACGCTCATAAAAGTTTTTCTGGACTAATAGCTGGAAGAGCTGGACTATCGCTAAGTACAGGATGGAAAGGCTTTCCTTCCATCTGTTGGCCTTACAAAGAATATGAAGGAACCTGACCGACACGTATTAAACTGGGAAGGATCTTGCCAGGGTGCATGTGGAGAGGATGTTCACTCTTAGGGGTGTATCTAAAACTGAGGATCACTTGTTAAGAATTACAGAAAAAATATAGATACAATTGAGAGGCTACAGAGGATGATTTACCAGGATGCCGCTGAGATTGGAGAGCATATCTTATGGAGCATTGTTAACAGAGCAAGGGGTTTTCTCTTTGGAGCAAAGAATGATGAAAGGTGACTTAACAGAGGTGTACAAGATTAGAACCATAGAACATTACAGCACAGAAATAGGCTCTTCAGCCTTTCTAGTCTGTGCTGAACCATTTTTTTGCCTCGTTCCACTGAACTGCACCCAGTCCATAACCCTCTATACCACTCCCATCCATGTACCTATCCAAAATTATGAGGGGCTTAGACAGAATGGACAGCTAGCAGGGGTGACAGCAGGGGCTACAACAGCAAATACTAGAGGACAGCTCTTTTAGGTTTGTTGAAGATTTACAAGCATGTTGCCGGCACTTGAAGAACTGAGTTACAAGGAAAGGTTAGGACTTTATTACCTGGAGAAGGAAGGGTGGAGGGGCGAATTTGAGAGAGATATAAAAAATGATGAGGGGTATAGATGGAGTAAATGCAAGCTGGCTTTTTCCACCGAGGTTAGGTCAGACAAGAACTAGAGGACATAGGATAAGAGTGAGAGGGAAAATGTTTAAAGGGAACTTCACGCAGAGAGCAGTGGGAGTGTGGAATGAGCTTCCATCTGAAGTGGTGAGCCTGGGCTCGATTTTAACATTGAAGAGAGATGCGGACATGTACACGGATGGGAGGGGTATAGTGGGCTTTTGACTGGGTGCTGGTCCATGAGATGAGGCAGAATAATGGTTCAGCACAGACGGGCGATGTCGGAAATAAGTATTTTACTCAGGGAGGGCTGGATGTCTGAAATTCATTGCTGGGGGTGGTGGTGGAGGCTGGCGCCATAGGTCATTGAAAATACTTAGATAGGTGCTTGGATGTAAGATAAATAATGTGTCATGGGTGTGAGGTGGGGAAAAATAGATTGTGTTGGAGTAGGTTTCATAGGTCAGCACAACATTGTGTGATGAAGGCCCTCTACTGTACTGTGATGTTCTATATGGCAGAGTCCCAGAGAACTTGCTGATGTCCTGCATATGTTCCCTCAAGCAGAAAAGAACCTAAAATGACAGGAGTGGCGTGACGAATCTGTGCAACTGCAGAGGCTACAGGAGGATTGGAGGCCAATCCATGGACACTCAAAGTCTCTGAAGGGTCTCTCTTGGTCTTATAGTTTGGGGCGCCGGGCACGGTGACTCTATGTTTGCCTTACAGCAGGCAAATGTTAGAGTACATCATCTGTGTTACATTTTTAATGTATTCTTACGTGCCAATATCAGGAACCTTGACTTTGACCTTGAAGAGAATCACTTGAACCTGTGCTTGAAATCAACAATCAGCTCACGTTCCCTCCCAAGGTGCTGGTCAGAGGCAGAAGGCAGGGGTTCATCGAGCACAAACCAGAGGAATTCAACTGCGGGCAGGAGGCAGGTGGGGAGAAGGGCGGGCAGTGGGGGCTGAGTGGGGAAAGGGATCAGCTCATGAGTGAATGGTGGGGAAGCAATGATCCCTTTAATTTATGTTAGTCAGCATGCACAAAAATCTGTGGCAAAATGATGTGCCCACTGAATGCTTGTGCAAATGTAAACTTGAAATTGTTTCAAGATCATTTCGACACAGCCCATCTCTCATAGCTAATAAAACCACATTGGCATGTTTTAATATATAAAAAACCAAAACACAACAGAAACAGTTAGCTAAAAGATTATTGTGACAGAATATATAGATGTAGCCGACCACTACAAAGAAACACACACACACATTGTGGCAGGTTAAGCTCACCCCTTTATTAGGGCTGGAAAGGCTGCTTTTATACTGTTCAAGCTCCCGCCGTTTTTGCTCTTTGACTGAGTCAGACATATGAACAACAAAAGCGGGTGGGAACATCCATGCATATGAATGCCCTTCTTCCCCAGCCTGTTTCTGCTGAGTTAGCTGGGCAGCTTGACCAATGCCATTTTAGGGCTGTTAGTCTGATGCTGCCCCAGCTTCTACCCCCGCCAGTTCGTTGTCCTGTGAGTTGCTTTAGCGATCTTTGTCCGTGTCTGCTGCTGTGCAATGTGCCGGTCCGATCTCCACAATTGCGGGCTGCCACATGACCCACCCCCCTTCCCCCAGAACCTGCGTTACAGTGTATAGTGTCTGTAGGTATAATGCCCAAAGTCTTTTGTGGTCTGCCTTTGCGTCAAGGTGTTGTGTTCTCCACAGGTTCTGCTGGGTCTGTGTGGGCAAGCTTGAGGCTATTTCTAGTGAAGACCTTTGGTTTACCACCAATGTCCAGCTCCAAGGTGGCGCCGTTGTTCTGGATAACTTGAAAGGGACGTTCGTATGACTTCTGCAGTGGTGAAAGGTGGGGTCCTCTGCGTACAAACACGTACTCACAATCCTTGAGTTCTTTGGGGATGTTAGACTTGGCTTGTCCGTGTCTAGAGAGTTGGATCGGAGCCAGGTTACCGACCTTTTCATGCAGCCTCTCCAGGAACGTGGGTGTCTCTTCCTGCTGTCCACTGGCCTGTGGAATGAAATTCCCGGGAACCGTGAGTTGGGCTCCGTAGACGAGTTCAGCGGAGGATACATGAAGGTCTTCTTTCGGCACTGTTCGGATGCCCAGTAGCTCGTCCACCCAGTTGGGGCCCTTGAGTCTGGTCATGAGGCCGGTCTTGAGGTGCCTGTGGAAGCGCTCCACCATGCTGTTGGCTTGCAGGTGGTATGCCATTGTATGGTACAGCTGAGTTCCCCACAGGTTGGCAATGTTGGTCCACAAACTGGAGGTGAACTGTGCGCCTCGGTCAGAAGTGATGTGCTGTGGCAGTCCAAATCTTGCAATCCAGGACGAGAGGAGTGCTTTGGCACTGGACCTGGTGGATGTGTCAGTCAGGGGGATTGCTTCTGGCCACTGGGTGAAGTGGTCGACCACTGTGAACAGGTAGTGGAAACCCTGAGAGACTGGCAAGGGTCCCACTATGTCCATGTGAATGTGGTCAAACCTGCGTTCCGTTGGCTCGAAAGGCTGTGGGGGGACCTTGGTGTGTCACTGCACTTTAGCTGTTTGGCACTATGTACATGCCTTGGCCCACCCCCAGACTTGTTTCTGCAATCCATACCACATGTACTTGCTGGCCACCAGCTGGACCATAGTCCTGATGGATGGGTGTGCCAACCCGTGAATGGAGTCAAAAACTCCTCGCATCCATGCCATTGGGACAATAGGTCAAACCTGCCTGGTGGCCACGTCACACAGGATGGTGGTAGTACCTGTCCAACTGGAATGTCCTGAAGCCGAAGGCCTGTGACAGCAGTCCTGTACTGCGGGATCTCGTCGTCCTGCTGCTCTGCCTCTGCCAATGCGGCGAAGTCCAGACCGTTGACCAGGGAGTGGATGCTGTGTCTTGACAAGGCATCCGCGACCACGTGGTCTTTGCCCGAGATGTGCTTAACGTCGGTGGTGTACTCCGAGATGTAGTGTCTTTGTTGGCCGGCTGACCAGGGATCAGAAATTTTAGCCAGGGTGAAAGTCAATGGTTTGTGGTCCGTGAAAGCCATGAAAGTCCTTCCTTCAAGAAAGTACCGGAAGTGGCGGATGGCTAAGTACAGCGCCAGCAGCTCTCTATCGAAAGCACTGTACTTTAGTTCAGGGGCCGCAGATGTTTGCTGAAGAAAGCTAGTGGGTACTAAATTCCTTCCATCTGCTGCTCCAGGACTCCACCAGTCGCTGTTCCTGAGGCATCGACTGTGAGGGCCGTGGGTGCATCTGGTCTGGCATGGGTCAGGAGTGCAGCTTTGACCAGAGTTTCTTTGGTTTCCACAAATGCATGTGCGGATTCGTCATCCTAGGTCAGGTCCTTCTCCTTGCCGGACATCAGGATGAGAAGAGGGCGCATCACTCGAGCAGCTACTGGGATAAACCTGCGAATAAAGTTTATCATCCCACGAACTCCTGCAGACCTTTGGTTGTACTGGGCTTCTGAAAGCTGCGGGTGGCCTCTGCCTTGTCAGGCAGTGGTGTGGCCCAGTCCTTTGTAATCCTGTGGCCCAGTCCTTTGTAATCCTGTGGCCCAGGAAGTCGATGGTGTTCAGGCCAAACTCCTGCAGACGACTACAGAGATTTCAAAGGTGCTGAATGTGTTCCTCTTGGGTTCTACTTGCCACGAGGATATCGTCGAGGTAGACGAAAGTGCCATCCAGGTCTCGGCCCATTGAGTCCATCAGTCATTGGAGTGTCTGTGCCGCAATTTTGAGCCCGAATGGCATCCTCAGGAACTCAAACGGCCTAAATGGAGTGATGATGGCCGTCTTAGCGATGTCATCAGGATACACCATGATCTGGTGATATCCTCGCACAAGGTCCACTTTTGAGAATATTGTTGTCCCGTGCAAGTTTGCCGCAAAATCCTGAATGTGTGGCATGGGTTAACGGTCTGGGGTGGTGGCCTCGTTCAGCCAGCGATAGTCGCCACATGGTCTCCAGCCGCCAGGGGCGAGGCCCATGGGTTGACTGACTGTCAAACAACACCCAACTCCTTGAGCTTGCAGAACCCCTCCTTGCCCAGTCAGAGCTTCTCCAGGGGAAGTTGTCTCACCCTTGCATGGAGATGCGGGCCCTTAGTCAGGATGTGATGTCTGACACCATGTCGAGGCATCTCTGCTGTGAACTGAGGGGAAAGGATTGCCGAGAATCCCACTAGCACCTTGGAGAAATCATCCTCTGAGATGTGGACAGAGTCCAGGTGCATTGCTGGAAACTTAGCGTCCCTCAGTGCGCTAGGTCTCGGTGTGGATGAGTTGCTTAAGTTCCACTAGGACCTTAACCACTCCAAGGAGTGGTTGTTCCACTGTGGACAGCGTGAACTCCCACGAGGTGACTACCCTGGAACTGCAGCTCAGCCCTACGAATACACTGCTGTTGTTGGCAGCCCTCAACGTGGGTCCCGCTTCCCTGTGCCTAGTGTCCAACTCTGATGGGGGTATCTCGCTGACCTCTATTCCTGTATCCACCAGGAAGTGTCTACCAGACAGGTGGTCCCAAATGTACACGAGGCTCTCTTAGTGGCCATCAGCGATAACTGGCCTTGTTCATTTTCCTGAAACTCATAAGGCGACTGGCAACTTCAGGCCTCAGGGCCCCATCTCCCGTGGTAGAAACATCATCTGTCGCTGGACTCGCTCCTGCCTCTCGTCTGTTCTTCCTTGTTTGGGACTGTTTTGGTGTGATTGTGGGACTTCTTTACGAGCCCCACGGTAGCCGAGCATTTCTGTTTCTGTTTCCACAGAATGTCTACCCGTGCCATGACTTTCCGGGGGTCGGTGAAAGCTGCATCCACCAGGAGCAGTTGGATTTCTTTAGGCATCTGTTCCAGGAACGTCTGCTTGAAATAAAGCTGGGCTGTTCATCTCCCAAGAGGGCCAGCCTCTCGTTGATGAGTGCTGACGGGGATCTGTCTCCAAGCCCATCTAGCTCTCGCCACGAGAGTCCAAACGTCTCAGTTAATAGCTCTTTGAAGGCAGTGTAAGTGCCTTCCGATGGTGGCCTGTGGATAAAGTTGGCCACTCTGTCTGCAGACTGCAGATCCAGGCCGCTGACCACATAGTAGCACCGGGTGGTCTCTGCTGTGATTCCCCGAATCTGGAACTACGCCTCCACCTGGTCGAAACACACACCGGGTCGAACTGTCCAGGAGCTTCAGGCTGACTGCGCTGACTGTTGCTTCGTTCTCCATCGCTAGGTTTAGATTCCTTCTAACTGTTGGGTTCACCGATTGTAGCTGACCGCTACAAAGAAACACACACACACACAGTGTGGCAGGTTAAGCTCACTCCTTTATTAGGGCTGGAAAGGCTGCTTTTATACTGTTCAAGTTCCCGCCATTTTTGCTCTTTGACTGAGTCAGCCATATGGATAACAATAGCAGGCAGGAACATCCATGCATATGAATGCCCTTCTTCCCCAGCCTGTTTCTGCTGAGTTAGCTGGGCAAATTAACAAATGCCAGTTTAGGGCTGTTGGTCTAATGCTGCCCCAGCTTCTACCCCCACCGGTTCATTGTCCTGGGAGTCACTTTAGCGATCTCTGTCCGCATCTGCTGCTGCGCGATGTGCCGGCCCGATCTCCTCAATTACGGGCCGCCACATAGATATGTTTTTGGGAGATATATTGGGAAAGGTTTGTTAGAGAAGGTTGCATACAAACACTTTAAAACAGATCTTATTTAAAATACTGGAGCTCTGCCCCATGGTGCTGCAGAGCTTTTGCAAGAGCTTTGGACAGTGCTCAAGTGACTTCACTAATAGATTGTTGTCTACAAAAGGCAACAGATGAAAGATCTTGCTGGAGCTGCCGATTGTCTGGAAGACAACTTGTTGTTTCAAAGATTTCTTTCCACACAAGGAGCTCCTTCTCAGCCCCTGCTCGCCGAAGTCTCTTGAGCCAAAGTCCCAAGTCCCCACTCACTCACTGCGCCGCACCTCACTGGCCACTCCCTCCCTTTCTACTCCTTTTATTAGCTCTTACCAATTAACCCCAATTAACTCCTGGCTCCTCCTCCTCTCACACGACACCAGGCGCTGACTCACTGCCTCCTCCGACCCCGAGTCCGACCTTTCTTATAGTCTATGGTACAGGTAGAGAAAGATAGAAAAACAGAAGAGTAGTTGTGATGGGAGACCTTAATTCCTCCACTATTGACTGGGAATCCTAACACGCTGTCAGATCAAGTCGTCAAGCTTATCGTCATCTGATTGTACACGGTCAACCCGATGAAACTGTGTTCTCTGGTCCCTGGTCCAAAATATACACATCCAGACATAATATACATACAGACAAATAATACATATGCAGGACAAGTATTCATATGTACAAATAAATAAATAGATTATTGTTTCATGAATATGAGAGTCTCGGAGGGTCAGTGTGAGCAGTTCCTTTGGTCGTTCAGCATTCTCATTGCCTGTGGGAAGAAGCTGTTCCTCAGCCTGGTGGGGCTGGCTCTGATCCTCCTGGATCTCTTCCCCGACGGGAGCAGCTGGAAGATGCAGTCTGCAGTGTGGAAGAGGTCCTCAATGATTTTGCACGGTCTCTTCAGAAAATGATCCAGTCGATCATGTTGACTGAGGGTGGGGGTTAATGGGGAAGAGGAAAAACTCCAGTGATCCTCTCTGCCACTCATGGACCTGTGGATTGACCTCCAATCCAATTGTGTTCAGCCACCGAACCACACTGTGATACAGCCGGCCACGACGCTCTTGACAGAATTCCTGTAGAAGGTTGACTAAATGCAGGTCGGTAGCTTTGCCCACTTCAGTCTTTTCGGGAGGTGCAGTCGCTGTTGCATCTTCCTGAGAAGTGAGGAGATGATGAGTGTCCATGGTAGGAACTTGGTGCTCTCCACTCTCTCCACTACAGAGTTGTTGATGTGCTGTGGGGGGGCGGGGGGGGGGGGGGAGGTGGGAGGGTGGACACTCATGGTTCTCCTGAAGTCCACGATCATCACCTTCATCTTGCCCACATTAAGATTCAGGTTGTTGCTCTCATATCATTTCATGCTGGAGGCCAAGGTGGGGCAGAATATTTGAATCAAGAAGAGCTCCTTGACAAAATGAGCAAACAATCTGGGACAATTCTTGTTTGTTGTCTGGATGTTAATGTGGTAAATTGGATCAGCAAGTTTGCGGGTGACACCAGGATTGGAGGTGTCGTGGACGGAGAGGAAGGATTTCAAAGCTTGCAAAGGGAGCTGGACCAGCTGGAAAAATGGACCAGAATATGGCAGATGGAATTGAATGCAGAAAAATGTGAGGACGAAATAAGGTAGGATATACATAATAAATGGTAGGGAACTGAGGATTTGGCAATTCATGTATATAATTTCCTGAAAGATGTGTCACAGGTCAACAGGGTTGTGAAGAAAGCTTTTGGCATCTTGGCCTTCCTAAATCCAAGTATTGAGTACAGGAGTTGGGATGTTATGGTGAGGTTTTATAAAACATTGGTGAGGCCAAATCTGGAGTATTGTGTGCAGTTTTGGTTTCCTAACTACAGGAAGGATTTTGTAAGATTGAAAGAGTGCAGAGAAGATTTACTAGGATGTTGTTGGGTCTTCAGGAATTGAGTTACAGTGAAAGATTAAACAGGATAGGACTTTATTCCTTGGAGCGTAGAAGAATGAGGGGAGATTTAATTGAAGTTGACAAAATTATGAAGGGTATAGACAGTGTTTCGGGGTACAATATATTTTATATTATATATAAATATGTCTTTAAAAGAGATAGATTGTGAAGGTTTAGTGTAGGGTCACTTCGTAAACAAACACTTCACAAAAGACATCTAATTTAAAATGCAAGCGTCTTCATGCCCATATAACCATATAACAATTACAGCACAGAAACAGGCCACTTTGGCCCTTCTAGTCCACACTGATCCAAGTGCCCTCCTCTAATCCCTCTTACCAGCACTCTGCCCATATCCCTCCATCCCCCTCCCATCCATATACTTATCCTTTTCTTTTCTTTCTTGGGCTTGGTTTCGCGGACGAAGATTTATGGAGGGGTATGTCCACTTCTGCTGCAGGCTCGTTGGTGACTGACAAGACCGATGCGGGACAGGCAGACACGGTTGCAGCGGTTGTAAGGGAAAATTGGTGGGTTGGGGTTGGGTGTTGGGTTTTTCCTCCTTTGTCTTTTGTCAGTGAGGTGGGCTCTGCGGTCTTCTTCAAAGGAGGTTGCTGCCCACCGAACTGTGAGGCGCCAAGATGCACGGTTGGAGGCAATATCAGCCCACTGGCGGTGGTCAATGTGGCAGACACCAAGAAATTTCTTTAAGCTGTCCTTGTACCTCTTCTTTGGTGCACTTCTGTCTCGGTGGCCAGTGGAGAGCTCGCCATGGAACACGATCTTGGGAAGGCAATGTCCTCCATTCTCGAGACGTGACCCACCCAGCGCAGTTGGGTCTTCAGCAGCATGGATTCGATGCTTGTGGACTCTGCCAGCTCGAGTACTTCGATGTTGGTGATGAAGTCATTCCAATGAATGTTGAGGATGGAGCGGAGACAGCGCTGATGGAAGCGTGCTAGGAGCCGTAGGTGATGCCAGTAGAGGACCCATGATTCGGAGCCGAACAGGAGCGTGGGTATGACAACGGCTCTGTACATGCTGATCTTTGTGTGTTTCTTTAGGTGGTTGTTTTTCCAGACTCTTTTGTGTAGTCTTCCAAAGGCCCTATTTGCCTTGGCGAGTCTGTTGTCTATCTCTTTGTCGATCCTTGCATCAGATGAAATGGTGCAGCCGAAGTAGGTAAACTGGTTGACCATTTTGAGTTTTGTGTGCCCGATGGAGATGTGGGGGGGCTGGTAGTCATGGTGGGGAGCTGGCTGATGGAGGACCTCAGTTTTCTTCAGGCTGACTTCCAGGCCAAACATTTTGGCAGTTTCTGCAAAACAGGACGTCATGCGCTGGAGAGCTGGCTCTGAATGGGCAACTAAAGCGGCATCGTCTGCAAAGAGTAGTTCACGGACAAGTTGCTCTTGTGTCTTGGTGTGAGCTTGCAGGCGCCTCAGATTGAAGAGACTGCCATCTGTGCGGTACTGGATCTAAACACCGTCTTTATTGTTGAGGTCTTTATTGGCCAAATCTTTCTTAAATGACAAAATTGACCCTGCCTCCACCACCTTTCCTGGAAGCCCATTCTACACAGTAACCTCTCTCTGAGTAAAAAAGTTCTCCCTCATGTTACTCCTAAACCTTTGCCCACAGTGTTTTGGCAGAAACTTTGAATCCTCGTGTCTGTGGGAGATTTCCCGGGGTGGGGGGACTTCGGTTTCCTCCCTTCCTTCAAAAATGTACCAGGCATTATAGGTCAATCGGGTGTAATTGGGTGGCACGGGCTTGTGGGCCAAAAGGGCCTGATACCATGCTGTATGTGTAAATTTAAATTGAGAACAGAGCTGGGGGAGGGTAGATTAGAAGCAGCTGTTAATGTGCATGTCTGCATCTGACAGGTGGGAGTCATTTAAAAGCCGAGCTGGTCAAAATCCAGAACCGACCTGTTCCAATGAGGAAGGAAGACAAATATGACAAGTTTTGGAAAGCTTGGACGATGAGAGTTGTTTTCAATTTAGTCCGAATAGAAAAGCAAACAGGTGTAAAATCTGGGAAGTTAAAAGCAGACAGGGCTCGGACGAAGCAGGAGAGTAAAGGTCCTCTCTGAGAAATTGTACACTCATGCTTTCCTATTGTTTTCATTAGAACTACAGCACAGTAATGGGCCATTTCGGCCCAAGAGTCTGTGCAGCCCAATTTACACCCAATTAACCTACACCCCCGGTACATTTCGAACCTAATCTTCCAGGAAATTTGAACATAATCGACCAGGGAATTGCCTCATGCCCACTTTTATTGATTGCTGGAGTGGCTATTAGAATTGTCCAAAAGGGTTAGAAGCTTCACAAAGTGCCCCAGAGAAAATAAAGACATAGGTCGAATAATCTGTCAGCTGCAATCAAGAAATAAGATGTAGGTGAGATATTTCAACCGTAGTGTTGATTCAGTGAGGAGCTGTATTGATTACCCATATTAGCTGAAAAGGAAACCGTGGAACTTAAGTTTTCTTGCCCGAGGATGTGTCTGAATGAAGGCTGAAATGCATGGAAGATAATTGGAATGTCATTTCAGGTTAAACTGTGGTCGTCACCTAAGGGTCGTAGGATCAGGCCAGAGAGTGTGAACCTATGTCATGATGCACTTTGTTTGAGTAGCGTGGGCATGGTAGTTTAGAGGTTAAATTAGAGAGGAATATACAGATGATGATATACTGTATAACGAGGTCCTGTACTGTGTTGATGTTCTAAGTTCTATGATCTGGAGTCAGGTTCAAATCCCAACACAGTAGATGGCAAATACAAATTTTTAATTTTGCAGGTTTCCCAAACTTTTGCCTTTCCACTCACATCCCACTTTAAGTATTCCCTATGCCATCGGAGCTCTGTGATTAGTAAGGGATTGCTTAAGGTGGGATGTGAGTGGAAAGGGAATGTTGAGAATCACTGCTCCAGACCCAATTGTTACTGAACTATTTTGCTTGAGAAAAATTTTCATTGTCCCATTTCCTTTGGAGTTCTGAAACCATGCACATAAAGAGTCAATCAGGTATGATACAAAAATAGGGGGAGTGGTGGACCGTGAGGTAGATTTTCTTGGATTACAGAAGGATTTGGTTTGTTTGGAAGAGTGGGCTGAAAGATGGCAGATGGAATTTAATGTAGACAAGTGCGAGGTGGTGCATTTCAGTAAAAATAACCAGAATAGGACATATACAGTTAAGGGGAGGGCGTTGAGGCACACAGAGGAGCAATGGGACCTGGGGGTTATGGTACAGAGTTCACTGAAGGTGGATTCCCATGTAGACAGGGTGGTTAAGAAGGCATATGGTATGCTGGCCTTCATAAATCGTAGTCTAGAGTATAGGAGCTGGGAGGTGATGCTGCAGCTGTTTAAGGCATTGGTGAGGCCAGGTTTGGAGTACTGTGCTCAGTTCTGGTCTCCAAATTATAGAAAGGATATAGATAAGATGGAGAGGGTGCAGATAAGGTTTATAGGGATGTTACCTGGCTTACAGCATCTGGATTACAGGGAGAGATTAAGGAGTCTGGGACTTTATTCATTGGAACGTAGACAGTTGAGAGGGGATTTGATAGAGGTATTTAAAATTATGAAAGGAATAGATAGACTAGACATAAATAGGGCCGGGGAGGTTGGAACAAGACTGTATGAGTTAAGGGTAAGGGGGCAAAACTTCAGGAGAAATATTACAGGATACTTTTTCACACAGTGAGTGGTGACAAAATGGAATGATCTTCCAGAGGAGATAGTTGCAGCAGGGTCCCTTCTGTCATTTAAGAGAAAGTTGGATGTGTATATGGATGTGAGGGGGTTGGAGGGTTATGGACGGAGAGCAGGAGTGGGAGCTAGTGGAGTTGTTCAAGTGAACCAGTGCTACTCATGGCATAGGAATTACTTAAGGTGGGATGTGAGTGGAAGAAAATGTTTGGGAAATTCTGATTTAGAGATACAGCATGGTAACAGGCCCTTCCAGCCCACGAGCCTGCACTGTCCAATTTACCTACAATCCCTGTATATTTTGGAGGGTGCTATGAAACCTAAGCTCCCCGCTGGCACGCGGAGAACGTACAAACTCCTTACAAATAGAGCTGGATACAAACCCTGGTCTCGCTGTAATAGTGTTGCGCTCACCGCGATGCTAAACATGCCGCCCAATTGGACAATAGAGCCACAGTGCACTACAGCCCTGAAACAGGCCCTTTGGTCCATCTAAATTATGCCAAACTATTATTCTGCTTCATCCCATGGACCTGCGGCCAGACCATAACCACTCTACCCACACCCTTCCTGTCCATGCACCCATCCAAACGTCCCTTCAATCTCAAAATTGAGTCTGCGTTCACCACTTTATCTGGCAGCCCACCACTCTCTGCGTGAAGAGGTTTTCCCCAACTTCCCTTTAAACAGCTCTCCTTTCATCTTTAACTATTGAAATAAATCAGGAATTTTTTAAAAAATCTTATATCAGACCATGAAACCGTTGTAAAAACTGCTGGAAGTGTGAACAAGCAGTGAGCTGTTGCAGGAATGCAGCCAGTCTCGTGCCGTCCATAGGAGATAAAGATGAATTGCCAACATTTCAAGCCTGAGCCTCTCCTCAAGGAAGGAATAAATAACAGACAGGCATCCGTATTAAAAGATTAGTGAAAAGGGAAGAATGTGAGGGGGAGGAGTGCAGACTACTGACAAAAGATGTTAATTCGATATGATAAGAGGATCGGAGAGAGGAAAGGTGAGAAATAATGAGGAGGGGTTGCTTGGCTTCTATGAATGCAGAGCTGGGGGAAAAGGAGACTGAGGGAAAGGGAAAGAGAGTGACAACTTGAGGAAAAGAAACAGGAACATAAACCAAAGAAGTCGCTATTAGTGCAGTCCAGTTGGAGGGGGCCCAGACGGAAGATGAGGTGTTGTTCCTCCAATTTGCAGCTGGTCTCAGTCTGGCAGTGCATGGGACTGTGGAGATACAGCCACTCGACTGTCGGTGAATGTCTGCGCCTGTCCGCACTCCTGCACTGCCTACTGCAGGGCGGCAACCTATTGTACCTGCAGGGAAGTCACCTGGGAGACTGGCTCCACCTACTCCCTGCCAATCACCGGCCCACAGAGACCATGGACAGACATGTTGGCAAGAGAATCGGAATCTACTTACTACGTGTTCCCAGCCACTAGATACTGTACATCTACCCCGTTCCTGCAGCTTATCACCAAATCCCCATTAAGAAAAGGGAACAGCCCTATACAGCCTTTGAGGCTGATGGGGGGGTTATACCAGTTTAAAAGGGTACCTTTTGGAATCACTAATGGTGTGTCAGTGTTTCAGAGGGAAATGGATAAGATTGTTAGGACGTATGAGTTACAGGGTACGTTTCCCTATCTGGATAATGTCACTATCTGTTGGAAAACACAGGCCGAGCACAGCAACAACTTAAAGAAATTTTCTAGCAACAGCTAAAGAACTCAATCTTACATTTAACGAGGGAAAATGTGTGCTCAACACGACAGAGCTACCCATTCTGGACTACATGGTCCGCAAGGGCGAAATCCGCCTAGATCTGGAAAGAATGGCCCTCCTTAAGAAGTTACCACCCCCAGACTCAGCAAGAGCCCTTAAAAGGTGTATAAGATTCTTTTCCTACTACTGCAAATGGGTTCAGGACTACGCCACGAAGGCATGGCCTGTTTGACACTAAACCTTTTCCTCTCTCTCCAATGGCCTTGACGGCTTTCGAGAGAATTGAAGCTGATATTGTCAAAGCTGCCCTCTCATCCATTGACGAGGATGTCCCATTAACAGTGGAAACTGATGCCTTAGATTGTGCCTTGCCAGGAACCCTTAATCAAAAGGGCAGACCTGTGGCATTCTTCTCCCGCACATTACGCGGACATGAACTTAAACATCCTGCCATTCAAAAAGAAGCCCAGGCTATTATTGAAGCTGTTCCCTACTGGAGACGCTTTCTAGCTGGCAGAAAATTTACTCTTGTCACTGATCAGAAATCTGTAGCCTACATGTTCAGTACTAAACACAAAAGTAAAATCAAGAACGTTAAGATGGCACGCTGGGGAATAGAACCCTCAACTTATAATTATGAGACCAGTACAGACCGGGCAGGTTAAACGATCCCTCTGACGCATTGTCACGATCTGCTGCCGGTGCTCAGCTGGAGGGGCTAAAAGAGATCCATAGCAGACTGTGCCACCCAGGAGTCACGAGGTTCTTCCACTACATAAGGGCTAACAACCCTCCTTACTCTCTGGGAGAAGTCAGGAAACTGACTAAAAGCTGTCCTGTTTGCGCAGAATGCAAACTGCAATACTTCAAAGCTCCAGAGGCCACTCTCATCAAGGCAACCCGACCTTTTGAGAGGATTAGCTAAGATTTTAAAGGGCCATTACCTTCCAATAAAAAAATGTATATTTCCTTACTGTAATTGACAAATATTCCAGGTTTCCCTTTGCGATACCCTGCCCTGACGTCTCATCAGTGTCTGTCATTAAGTCACTTGACAGAATTTTCAGCATTTTTCGTTTTCCCAATTACATTCATACCGATAGGGGCTCAGTATTCATGAGCACTGAACCCTGCTACGGAAGGGGATTGCCACCAGCTGTACCACGAGCTACAACCCACAGGGCAATGGGCAGGTCGAAAGGGCTAATGCTACAGTCTGGAAGACTGTTAATCTTGCTTTAAAAACACATGGTTACCCTGCTACCCAGTGGCAGGAGGTGCTGCCTGAGGTGTTACATTCTATTTGGTCTTTATTGTGAACTGCAAAAAATCAAACACCTCATGAACATATGTTTGCCTTTCCTAGGAAATCAGGAACTGTGATGGAGTGGCCAGCCTGTTTATCTGAGCCTGGAACCGTGCTTCAGAAGAGCCACGCTCGGGTGCGTAAAACAGACCCCCTAGTCCAACCAGTTCAGCTACTGCATACTAACCCCAACTTTGGCTTGGCTTCGCGGACGAAGATTTCTTTGGCTTGGCTTCGCGGACGAAGATTTATGGAGGGGGTAAATGTCCACGTCAGCTGCAGGCTCGTTTGTGGCTGACAAGTCTGATGCGGGACAGGCAGACACGGTTGCAGCGGTTGCAAGGGAAAATTGGTTGGTTGGGGTTGGGTGTTGGGCTTTTCCTCCTTTGCCTTTTGTCAGTGAGGTGGGCTCTGCGGTCTTCTTCAAAGGAGGTTGCTGCCCGCCGAAAAGTGAGGCGCCAAGATGCACGGTTTGAGGCGATATCAGCCCACTGGCGGTGGTCAATGTGGCAGGCACCAAGAGATTTCTTTAGGCAGTCCTTGTACCTCTTCTTTGGTGCACCTCTGTCACGGTGGCCAGTGGAGAGCTCACCATATAACATGATCTTGGGAAGGCGATGGTCCTCCATTCTGGAGACGTGACCCACCCAGCGTAGCTGGATCTTCAGCAGCGTGGACTTGATGCTGTCGGCCTTTGCCATCTCGAGTACTTCGACGTTAAGGATGAAGGCGCTCCAATGAATGTTGAGGATGGAGCGGAGACAACACTGGTGGAAGCGTTCTAGGAGCCGTAGGTGATGCCGGTAGAGGACCCATGATTCGGAGCCGAACAGGAGTGTGGGTATGACAACGGCTCTGTATACGCTAATCTTTGTGAGGTTTCTGAACCCTTCTCCATTAACAATGGCGTGAAGCAAGGCTGTGTTCTCGCACCAACCCTCTTTTCAATCTTCTTCAGCATGATGCTGAACCAAGCCATGAAAGACCTCAACAATGAAGACGCTGTTTACATCCGGTACCGCACGGATGGCAGTCTCTTCAATCTGAGGCGCCTGCAAGCTCACACCAAGACACAAGAGAAACTTGTCCGTGAACTACTCTTTGCAGATGATGCCGCTTTAGTTGCCCATTCAGAGCAAGCTCTCCAGCGCATGACGTCCTGTTTTGCGGAAGCTGCCAAAATGTTTGGCCTGGAAGTCAGCCTGAAGAAAACTGAAGTCCTCCATCAGCCAGCTCCCCAACATGACTACCAGCCCCCCCACATCTCCATCGGGCACACAAAACTCAAAACGGTCAACCAGTTTACCTATCTCGGCTGCACCATTTCATCAGATGCAAGGATCGACAACGAGATAGACAACAGACTCGCCAAGGCAATAACCCCAACTACGCTCATGTTAAATTCCTAGACGGGAGTACTGTACCCCTAAGAGATCTGGCCTTGCCTTGTTCACCCCTTCCTTGAACCACTACTCAGAGTGACCCTAAGAGGTTGGACTTCCCCCCCCCCCTCAGCCTGTGACCCCTAGTAAGCTTCAAATGGCCATGCTGAGGTTCCACTGCCTCAAGCTGGCAATTCTGGAGAGGGTCCTGAAGTAATTCCTTCCCACACTACAGACCCAGGACCTGTACCAGTTCCCAAGGTTGCAAAGGAGCCACCTGTTTTGAGACGAAGCACCAGAATTCGTAAACAACCTGATAGGCTGACATATTCATAAAACATCTCATTATATTTCGCTTGCTTGCTTGATACTGGCATATCTCAAGGCCAAGCATAATATCCATGTATCGCTTGCTTCAGTCTTTCCTAGCAGCTTGTAATGCGCATCGAAAGAACCAAAGACTTGTTGATCCAAAGCAAGGGTTTTATTAACTAAAAGACTGGAGCATATCACAAGTAGGTCGACCTGTCCAGAATGACCTGGTCTGGCTAGGAGCAACCCTTTAAGACCTGCCTGTAATAATCTGGGGTCGTAACAGTCTAGATCCCTCTACAAGCTTTAAAAGGCTTCCATGCTGTTGACAATGCCTCCAATCTTAGTGTCATCAGTGTACAATGTTGGAAGAATCTATTTCTCAGGATGAAATCTCTATAGCTATCTCTTTTATGCATTCGGGTAAGTCTCCAGGTCCAGATGGATTTCCTGCAGAAGGTTATATATCTTTTACTAAATGCCTTGTGTCTCATCTAAGTTCTGTGTTTGAAGAATCATTTAAAGAAGGAATACTTCCCTCATCTTTTTATGAGGCTAGTGTTTCTCTCATTTGATAAAAAAGGAACGAAGCCACAGAATGTGCGTCTTATAGACCAATTTCATGACTTAATGTTGATAGTGTATAGATTAGAAAATATTCTACCCACAGTTATTAACTCTGATCAAACAGGTTTTATTAAAAACTGTTATTCCTATTATAACATATACCGAGTATTGAGTGCAATATGTTTTCCCTCTATCCATCAGAATGTATTTGACTGGGTTGAATGGAAATGTTTATTTGTTATATTAAAAAAAAATGTTGGTCAGGAGTTTATAAAATGGGTTGAAATACTATATTTATGGCCCACGGCTTCAATGCATTCTAATTTACAATAGGGAAAATCTTTAGGCTATTTAGGGGAAAAGTCCTTTACTGTTTGATATAATACTAGAACCATGAGCAATAGTCCTTCAAGAATCTAAAGAGTTTAAAGGATTCATTAGAAATGGAATTGATCATAAGGTATCTCTTTATGCGGATGACTTATTGGTTTTTATTTCAAATCTGGAGGTTTCCATATGATATATATTAACCATGTTCACTCAGTTTGGACAATTTTTGTGATAGAAAATACATTTACGCAAGAGTGAACGTTTAAAGAATCTCTTTCTATGTATTCTACATTTCTATTTAAAATAGTTAATGATCAATTTTAATATTTGGGAATTATAATTACAAAAAGTTATAAAGCAACTTATGAAAGAAAATTTGGTCGTATTACTGAGTTAGATTAAAATATTTTTATCAGGATGTCACCACTTTCAATTACAATGATTAGACACATAAATTCAATTAAAGTGAATATTCTACCACATTTTTGAATCTTTTTCCAAGCCTTATCAAATTTTATTCCTAAATCCTTTTTTAATTCATTAGATTTGGCCATTTTTTGATATTTATATGTGTGTGTGTCAGGGAAAACAACCACATATAAGTAAAGCTCATCTCCAGAAAACTATTAGGAATCGGGGAATGTCACTTCCAATTGTTCAATTTTATTTCTTTGGCTTGGCTTCGCGGACGAAGATTTATGGAGGGGGTAAATGTCCACGTCAGCTGCAGGCTCGTTTGTGGCTGACAAGTCCGATGCGGGACAGGCAGACACGGTTGCAGCGGTTGCAGGGGAAAATTGGTTGGTTGGGGTTGGGTGTTGGGTTTTTCCTCCTTTGCCTTTTGTCAGTGACGTGGACGATTAATATTACAGAGTTTTCTTTTATTATTAAAATTTGATAAATTAGCAAGTCGCCCTTCTTGGGCGAAATGGAAATGACCTTTCCTAAGAAATCGACTATGTTGGCAATTGTAGGTTCTGCTTTACCCTTTCATTTCCTAAATTGACACATAATCCGATAATGAGAATAAGATTGAGAATATGGGTTCAATTTAGGAAATTTTGTCCAGTGTGCATAATATTTCCTGTGTGTTTAACCTGCCCAAAGTATAACCTACCTTGTATGTGACATTTCATGTGTGCATGAACTACCCTATGTGTGTGACATTTCCTGTGCGTGAGACACTTCATATGTGTATGACCTACCCTGTATGTATCACATTTCCTGTGTGCATAACTTACCCTGTGTGTGTTACATACCGTGTGTGCGTGATAACCTCTGTTTTTAATCTCCCCTGTATAGGTGACCTACCTTGAGTGTGACACGACCTTTGTGTGTGACATTTTCTGTAGTAAAAGCACATTGAAATGCTGGAGGAACTCAGCCGGTCTTTCAGCGTCCATGGGAGAAAAAGATATAGAGTGTTGCTGACATTTGAGCCCACCCTGATGAAGGGTCAAGCCCTTGTACCTTTATATTTGCTATATAAAGTACACTCTTTCACCTGTTGAGTTCCTCCAGCATTGTGCTTTTACTTCAACCACAGTGTCTGCACACTTACGTGTTTTATCCCTGGATCTTGTCTCCGTCCATGCCCCAATTTTTTTTTCAAATGGAGTTAAATGTTTGATCCTGGCTGTGCTGCCTGAGTGGGCAGTTGGAGAAGGTTGATTCAAAAGAGAACAAGTTAGAATTTGTAGATTGGGTTGTGTACAGTTCTCCGAGTCTGAAAGCCATGAATTCCAAGCCCAAGAATCAGGGGAGTGAACCAACACATCTTCTTCCTTGAGCCCTTCATCAAGCCCAAAATGTTGGTAATACATCTTTATCTTTGCTATCTTTGACCAGCTGACTTTCTCCAGCGTTGTATTTTTACTTAAACTGGAACTTGTTCTTATCGCCCTGGACCCTGCAACTTGTTTCCCTTCACGTACGCTCCCTCTATACCCCTAAACCACGTGAAAGCAACGGCCAATGCACATCTTTGGGATGTGGAAGCCAAACCCTTGTGGTCGTGGAAAGAAGGTGAAAATTCCACACAGACAACATTCACGGCCAGGATCAAACTGGACTCTCTGGCACATCTTGAGGTCCCACTGATATATGAACTCAGATTTGCTGGATTCAAAGACCATAAGACATAGGAGAGAATTAGACCACTTATCCCATCGAGTCTGAACCAATGGCAGATCTATTCTCAGTCTGATCAGAATGACTGATCTGTTCCTCCCATCTTTATTCTCTTAGCTTCTCCCTGTAACCTTCAACACCATTATTAATCAAGTCCCTATCAGGCATCAGTTGAGATGTTAAACCATGGCTTCGCTGGAATATTTTGTAGCCCATGGAATCATCTCTGGGACTTTGGCCATTGTTTATTCCATAACCTATCCGCTGTGGTGTAAAACAGGGCTGTGTACATGCTCCAGTTCTGTTTGACATTTTCTTCTCTGCCCTTCTGTGCTGAGCCTTTCCAGAGCCTTCAGGCCTAGCCTTGCACACAAGGAGCTCCGGAAAACTTTTTAATCTGTCATAGCTCCGGGCCAAGACCAAAATCAAAAGCGTTATGATTCGAGAACTGCTCTATGCAGACAATGCTGCCTCCATGGCTCAACCCCAGCATCTGCCTGCACTGAATTTGGTTTGAAAATCAGTCTGGACAAGACAGTCGTCTTTAGCCAACAAATCCACGACACTCCATCAATTACCATCAATGGGTCAGTGCTCGCCAATGTACAGAAATTCTGCTTCATGGGCTCGGATTCCTCCATGACAACAACAAACTCACTCGATGCAGAACTGGACACACGCCTGGGAAAAGCATCCACTACCTTCGGACAACTCCGTGCCCGCATGTGGGATAACTGCCACCTCTCTACCAAGTTGAAGATCCGAGTCTATGAGGCCTGCATGCTGAGTACTCTTCTCTACAACTATGAATCATGGATCACATACAGAAAGGAAGAACACCATTTCCGCTGCCTCCGATCCATCCTAGACTACTCATGGTGTGAGAGTCTTCCTGGAGAAGACTGGAAGTTCGGTCCTCTATTCAATCATCCGTGCTGCCGCCTGGGGTGGGCTGGCCATATTGTCCTTATGGAGGATGGCCGATTGCCCAAAGATGTCCTCTACGGTGGGCTACCAGATGCTCCCTGCCCTGTTGGTCACCCACATCTTCGCCACAAAGACATAAATGAGCGTGATCTCCAGTCATTCTATGTCAACCATATTGACTGGGAGGGCCTCTCAAAAAAATCGCACTGCATGGCGTTCCACGATTCGCAGTGGTACATCACTATGTGCCAACAACTACAAAAAGATCTGAGAGGGCAGAAGAGCCACAAGGTACCATGTTCACCTTCGCTCACTAAGGGATGGGCCATGATGATCCCTGTGGAGCCCAGAATATTGATCATTCCACCATGGGATCATCTTAGTTACATTATATTCTCCCTCAGTGTTGTGGTACATCAAAACGTAATGAGATCTACAAAATAAAGGAAATGTTTGTTTTTTTTTCTAGAGAAAGAGCATGGTAACAGGACCTTCTGGCTCACGAGCACACACCACCCAAATATACCCGTCTGACCAATTAATGGACTAACCCTGTACATCTTTCGAGCATGGGAGGAAACTGGTGCACCCAGAGGAAAGCCACGCAGACACAGGAGACAGTGCCTGAAGAATGAAGAAGTCTTCAAATATTCTGGCAACTACAGTCTCAGACCAATCCACCCTGCCGACATTTGTAAGTTATATCAGGACATGGAATTTTGCATTTGAATGTCATATGGAAACTCTTGACAAGGTGGTGTTGAGAGGGCATCACTTCAGGATTGAAGGGTGCCCGCTTCACACTCTCCTTGCTCTTTTCGTCTAATCCAGGCAACATCTTGGTGAATTTCTGCACACTTTCCAGAGCCCCCGCATCAAGAATTGTAGAGCATTATGAGGACAAGTTGAGCGCACTGTGTTGTGGGATGCTTCTTCTCTTTTGGCTTGGCTTCGCGGACGAAGATTTATGGAGGGGTTAAATGTCCACGTCAGCTGCAGGCTCGTTTGTGGCTGACAAGTCCGATGCGGGACAGGCAGACACGTTTGCAGCGGTTGCAGGGGAAAATTGGTTGGTTGGGGTTGGGTGTTGGGTTTTTCCTCCTTTGCCTTTTGTCAGTGAGGTGGGCTCTGCGGTCTTCTTCAAAGGAGGTTGCTGCCCGCCAAACTGTGAGGCGCCAAGATGCACGGTTTGAGGCGATACCAGCCCACTGGCGGTGGTCAATGTGGCAGGCACCAAGAGATTTCTTTAGGCAGTCCTTGTACCTTTTCTTTGGTGCACCTCTGTCACGGTGGCCAGTGGAGAGCTCGCCATATAACACGATCTTGGGAAGGCGATGGTCCTCCATTCTGGAGACGTGACCCACCCAGCGCAGCTGGATCTTCAGCAGCGTGGACTCGATGCTGTCGACCTCTGCCATCTCGAGTACTTCGACGTTAGGGATGAGCAGTGAAATGCCCTTTTCCCATAATTCATTTAAGTCCTTATAAAATAATTTAAAATGAATTGTTTATTGGACTGAGAGCCAGTGGGGGGTGGGGGGGGGGTTGTTTTGCGTGCAATCCAGGCAAGTTGACCCATACCATTTTACAAAGGACAACTCAGTCAGCTGGAAAAATGTGTTGGAGGCCTTAGTTCTTGATGGCCGGATCAATGATGGCCATCAAGTGCTGCAGGCTGATGCTTAGTGCCCCCATCACAGGATCCCTTCAGCTCCAGTTGTGCGGGTCAGAGGGAAGAGAATAATGAAAGAACTTGCTTCCTTGTTAGTAACCTGGTGTATTGGGGTGAGTTTGTTTTTTACACAAAGAATTCTGGGTGCCTGGAATGCCTTGCCAGGGGTGGTGGTAGAGGGTAAAACATTAAGAGCATTTAAGAGACTCTTAGATAGGCAGGCACATGGATGAAAGAAAAATAGGTTATGAGGAAGGAAGGGTTTAATATTTTTTTTCGGTAGGAATGTATCAAGGGCTGGAGGGCCTGTACTGTGCTGTTCTATGTTCTACTTAAGTACAGCAGATAACACAATCATATAACAGAAGTGGTTTTACAGTCAGTCACCAAGTGTTGGGTTTAGTGTTACAAAGACATGGTGCAGGGAATTGAGAAAGGAACAGTGCAAGCCATAACAAGAGTGGGGATCTCCCAGTGGCCAACTCACTTCAATTTCCCACCCCATTTTCTTGCCGACATGACCATCCATGGCCTCGTGCACTGCCAAACTGATGCAAGCCGCAAATTGGAGGAACAACACCTTATCTTCCATCTGGGCACCCTCCAACCGGATGGCATTAACATCAACTTGCATCCAAGAGCAAGAGCCAACACCGCCAGGCTGAGGAACAGCTTCTTCCCACAGACAGTGAGAATGATGAATGACCAAACAAACTGCTTACACTCACCATCTGAGGCTCTCATTTGTACGAAGCATAGATTAAATACTTGTCCTGCATGTATATTGTTTGTATATGTGTTAGGCCTGGTTGTGTGACAGCATGTTTTGCATTGAGGACCAGATTGTACCTGTACAGTCAGAAGACAATAAGCTTGGCTTGACATCTCCATTAGTCTCTCCCTTCCCCATCTCTCCCTATGTCTACTTTTCTATACTTGTGTCTCTCTCTCTCTCTCTCCTTTTCCTTCTGCCTCCTTTCCTCCAGCTCTGCATTCACAGAGCCATTCCTCCCCCAATCAATTCTCATCTTCCCTCTCCTCTCATCCCAACCATGTCCAATGAATACCTTTCGTCTGTTGGACTGTACTCCTCTCCCTGGCCTTTCTGCCCTTCTCCCCAGCCTTTCAATTCAGGGGCCTGGCTACGTTTTACTCGTAACTTGAAGAAGAGTTCAGTCCCAAAACTTCGGTAACCTATTTTTACCTCCTATGGATGCTGTGAGATCTGATGAGATCCTCCAGCATTTCTGTGCTTTTATTTAGAAGCTTTTAACATACATTCCTATTTAACAAAGGATGTACTGATGAAGTAGAGGGTTCAGAGGAGGTTCACAAGGATGATTCAAAGAAGGAAAGGGTTATCATATGAGGAGCATTTGATGAGTCTTGGCCTGAACTCAATGGAATTTAGGAGAATGAGGGGGAAAATTATTTCCCATGTTGAAAGGCATGGACGGAGTAGATGTTGAAAGGTTGTTTCCCATGTTGGGAGAGTCCAGGATAAGAGGGCACAACTTTAGGATTGAAGGGTGCCCACTAAGAAAAGAGATGCAGAGGGATTTCTTTAGCCAGAGGGTAGTAAATCTATGGAATTTGTTGCCACAGGCGGTTGTGGAGGCCAGGTCATTGGGCGTATTTAAGGCAGAGATTGATAGGCTCTTGATTAGCCAGGGATAATCAAAGAAATGGGGACAGTGGATCAGCTCATGATTAAATGGTGGGGCAGACTCATTGGGCTGAATGGTCTATTAGTGCTCCATGTCTTGTGGTCTAATGGCCTTCTTATCAATCCCCTGTCAGAAAAATTAGCAAAGTGATAGCTTTCAATTGTCAATTTTTTTCAGCATCTTTTTTAACCTGAACACCAAGAAGCAAATTACTTTTCACTGAACTATCAAGAAACACTTTCCCAACAATCTATTATTTTGAAATTCATAGATATTATCAAAATTGATATTCTTCGAAAATGCTTATAAATACACAATGATTGTCAAACATGGATAGTTTATCACATATACAAGATTGCACTCGATATTTCTATCAGTGTGAAATTACATTTTTTTTTTCTGCCGACTGGCGTATTTTATCATCTTCTTGATCATGGCCTGGTTAATGTAGCAATTAGCATTGACAATTTTACAGCTCCAGGGGCCCAGTTTCAAATTCGGCGCTGGCAGCAAGGAGTTTGTATGTTCTCCCCGTGTTCAGTGTATGTTTGTATGTTCTCCCCGTGTCAGTGT
Organism: Narcine bancroftii; assembly: GCF_036971445.1. Classification (NCBI taxonomy): domain Eukaryota; kingdom Metazoa; phylum Chordata; class Chondrichthyes; order Torpediniformes; family Narcinidae; genus Narcine; species Narcine bancroftii. The sequence continues at coordinate 8,615,599 of NC_091472.1, forward strand.
GGGTTTCCTCTAGTTGCCCTGCTTTCCTCCCACCCTCTAAAATGGGAGGAAAGCATCCATTTCATTGGATGCAAGGATCGACAACGAGATAGACAACAGACTCGCCAAGGCAAATAGCGCCTTTGGAAGACGACACAAAAGAGTCTGGAAAAACAACCAACTGAAAAACCTCACAAAGATTAGCGTATACAGAGCCATTGTCATACCCACACTCCTGTTCGGCTCCAAATCATGGGTCCTCTACCGGCATCACCTACAGCTCCTAGAATGCTTCCACCAGCGTTGTCTCCGCTCCATCCTCAACATTCATTGGAGCGACTTCATCACCAACATCGAAGTACTCGAGATGGCAGAGGCCGACAGCATCGAATCCACGCTGCTGAAGATCCAGCTGTGCTGGGTAGGTCACGTCTCCAGAATGGAGGACCATCGCCTCCCCAAGATCGTGTTATATGGTGAGCTCTCCACTGGCCATTGTGTCAGAGGTGCACCAAAAAAGAGGTACAAGGACTGCCTAAAGAAATCTCTTGGTGCCTGCCACATTGACCACCGCCAGTGGGCTGGTATCGCCCCAAACTGTGCATCTTGGCGCCTCACAGTTCGGCGGGCAGCAACCTCCTTTGAAGAACACCGCAGAGCCCACCTCACTGACAAAAGGCAAAGGAGGAAAAACCCAACACCCAACCCCAACCCACCAATTTTCCCCTGCAGCCGCTGCAACCGTGTCTGGCTGTCCCGCATCGGACTTGTCAGCAACAAACGAGCCTGCAGCAGACATGGACATAACCCTCCATAAATCTTCGTCCGCGAAGCCAAGCCAAAGGAAGGAAGGAATTGGGAGACAGAGGGTTAAATGGCTGGGCTGAAAATTATATTTAAAAATAAATTAAATTTACAATATTCCTTCTTCCTGCCTCACCTGGTACGTTTGCAACTTTCTGTATCATTACCAGGCTTTCATGTGGGACGCAAATATGTGATACCTATCCTGTTGTCAAGTTCACCTTTAAAATCTTCCTAAACAGTGTGGCTCTTCCTCAGCTAGAATTCTTTCCTGGTTTAAGTCACTTTTTCTCTGTAGCAGATAGAAATACTGTCTCCCCAAATAACGCTGATCAGTGGTGCAGGGGTTAGAGTCACTGCTTCACCACTCCAACGACACAGGGTCAATCCTGACCTCCACCTATCATCTATTTGGGTTACCTCCGGGTGCTCTGGTTTCAATCCTCACCCGTAATTCATGGGGGTTGGCGGGTTAATTGCCCTCTGTAAGTTGTCCCTCATGTGTAGGTCTGAGTAGGGGGGTGTTAATGGGGATACTTGGATAATAAAATAGGACTGGTGTCAATGTCTCTCACAAACTCAAGGCATTTTACACACACAGGATGTTAACGTCACACACAGGGAATGCTAAGCACACTGACAATACCTCACACGCACAGAACCTGTCGCACACACAACACCTCATCTTCCGACTGGGCACCCTCCAACCTGACGGCATTAATATGGACTTCTCTGGTTTTCGTTAAACAGTCTCCCCTTCACTTCTCCCCCAGCTCTGTCTCTCTCCCTTAACCCTGCCTCCTTTCGCACAGCAAGATCAATCCTCACCTCTCCCCTTATCAAAACCAATGAACATCTTTTGTTGGTCTGGACTCCTCCCCCAGCCGGCGCTGCCTCTATCCTGAGATTTCCCATTTTTTGATCATTCTGCTTATTCCTTTAAGTACAACCTGGTGAAACAGCCTGCTCCAGTCCACAATGCAATGCACTGCAACCACATAACAGACACAGACAAACAGCGTATGCACAGTACGTATCTACTGTATGCACAAAAGGATTGAAGCAAATGTGCCACCAGGAGCAAGTATTGAGCTAATGGGCCAAGTGGCCACTTCCAATGTGCTAAGGTAAGGAATTGGCTTGGCTGCACAGTTAAATGCCAAACTACCAATCGCACTGAGTCACCATGTTCCCGACAAAGCTTCATTAGCCCGGGTGCGTTTTGATGTGGCTTGCAATTAGAATTGACATACTTGGATATCCTCTCTGATCTTCAACGGGGCTGAGAGATCATGTGGTGCTCTGCTTTGTGAATTAATTGAGTGAGATGTTGTCGAGGGAAGGGTGCTTTCAGATCCTCTGTTCAACTTGACCGTGGCAGCTGCCCCAGAAGCAATGAGCACAAGTGACTTGTGATGCATGAAACAAACGGTTTTTACTTGACAAGCCATCAGTAGATAACTTGCGGTGTGGTGAGCCACACAATACTGGGGAAAATTGTCGCACTGACAGATTCTATGCCTGATTAGAGAATTGCAGAAACCTGCGGCCACATAGGCGCTGGTACATGGACCAGCAAACAACCAGCTGGTCAAGCAGCATCAGTGGGAGAGAAAGTATAGTTGACATGTCAGCTTTAATGGAAAGATCCTGGCCCAAAATGGTGACCATTTTTTCTCTCCCAATGATGCTACTCAACCCGCTGAGTTCCTCCAGCAGATTGCTTGTTGCCAAAGAAACCAATTGTTTGGATCCTCTTGGAGAATATTTTAAATTTAAATTATAAATTTAGACATACATGCAGCCACACAGGTCCTTCCGGGTCACAAACCTGTGACTTCCAATTACACCCAATTATCTAACAACTCCTGAATGTTTTGGAGAGTGGGCAGAAACCAGAGCATCCAAGAGAAAACACACACAAGTACGGGGAGAACGTGCAAACTCCTTACACAGAGCACTGGATTTGCACCCAGGTCACTGGCGCTGTGGTAGTGTCATACTAACTGCTACACTAATCTTGCCATCCCTCATATAAATTGAATCTATGAATCAGACTCTTCCAGGAATGAAGTAAGTGTATTATATATAAGCAGAGACTCCAGGTTCACTCATCTCCTGACAGGGGTGACAGTAGTTCATGGCTGACGCTCTTGCATGCAGAACTTAGAGCATAGAATGTTACAGCACAGTACAGGCCCTTCAGCCTACGATGTTGTGCCGACCTATATAAACCTGCTCACAATCAAAACCTTCCCTATTTCACAACCCTCTATTTTTCTTCCATCCATTTGCCTGTCTAAAAGTCTTTTAAATGTCGCCTTTTTGTTTTTTTTTATTTTTTAGGCATTACCAGTCCAGGCTTTATTACACAGAAGAACCTTGCTGACCTGAATCCCAGGAAAGGAATGGTGGCTCGACCTTTATGGCCCAGGCCCTTAAATTTTCCTATTGTAGCAGGCCTCCATCACCGCCCCCGGAAATGTCTTCCAGACACTTCCCCCCTCTCTGCGTAAAGTTACCCTGATACCTCCCCTAAACTTTCCTCTCCTCACCTTGTACAGGTGTCCTCTGGTGTTTGCTACTCTCACCAGGAGGAAAGAAAAGGGGCTTGCTGTTCAACTATCTGTGCCTCTTATATAATCTTGAAGTCCTCTGTTAAACAGCCTCTTGTCCTTCTTTGCTCCAAATAGGAAAGTCCTAGCTCTGTTAACTTTGCCCAATAAGGCATGTTCTCCAATCCAGGCAACATCCTGGTCAATCGAGCTGTGATAAAGAGGTGGGAACTTCTTAACATTCAACATGGTCTTTTTGGCTGGAATTCGGATTTTTTTTTAGAACCAATTACAGGAATCCAATTTCCACAAAATCCCGAACTATTTTTATGAGGTAACATTATTAGGGATAAGACCTGAATTGAAATCGACTAAACACCGGATAGAATTTGTTAAAATTGCATTAGCCAGAGAATGTATTCTGCCCGTATCTACAAAAAAAGAGGATTAAATGTTTAACTTTTTAAATTTCTAAATGTTCTTCTTAGCCTCTAAGACCTGCATGGAAACCCATTAACACTGAAATAGATTTTAATTTTAGATTAGATGGATTTTAATACTTCCAACAGTTTATTCTTATTTTTATTCTTACCTTATTTTCTTTTTCTCTTTTCTCTTTTCATTCCAACACTTCTTTCTTGATCTTTTCTTGGGACAGGGGGGGGGGGGTGATGCTGGGGTATTACCGTCATGTATTTGATACTCAATATATTATTACATCTGTATGTTTAAATATATTTGAATGCATGTATGGTTAAAAATTTAAATAAAATATTCAAAATCTCCTCTGCAACCCTCCTCATAGTGTCGACTCCTGTAATGAGACAAGCACAGTTTGTTTATTTGTCACTAAGTACCTCATGCAGTAATGTGTTCTTCTGCGAGCAGATTAACAAGTTATCTCCAACCTGGTACGATTAGCGGAGCGGTTAGAGCAGTGCCGCTACAGCACCAGTGACTCGTGCTTGAACCTGGCGCTGTAAGGAGTTTGTACATTCTCCCCGTGTCTGCGTGGGTTTCCTTGGGTGTTCCAGGTTTTATTAAATTTAGATATACGGCAGGGTAACAGGCCATTTCGGCTCTCGAGTCCGTTCCACTCAATTTTTACACGCTTTGAATGGTGGGAGGAAACCAGTGCCTCCGGGGAAAACCAATGTAGACACAGGAAGAATGTACAAACTCCTTACGGACAGCGCAGGATTCAATCCCCAGTCTTGATCGCTGGTGCTGTAAAGGCGTTGCGCTAACCGTTACATCAACCATGTCGCCATCTCCCTTCATACTGGTAATAATGCAGATTTATTATGATATTCATAAATATAATGTTCAAATGCTCTGAAATTTTTGCTACAGCCCAACATCATCATCATGGCCCATCCCTTCGCGAGCGAAGATGAACACAGTGCCTTGTGGCTCTTCTGCCCTCACAGAACTTTTTGTAGTTGTTGGCACATGGTGATGTGCCACTGTGAATCGCGGAACTCCGTGCAGTGCAATTTTTTGCGAACCCCTCCCAGTTAGTACGGTTGACATGGAATAACTGGAGATCGTGCTTGATTACATCTTTGTAGCAAAGACGTGGGCGGCCAACAGGTACTTTGGAATTCCAACATAGATCAGTACAGGACAGAAACAGGCTCTTCAGCCCACAATATGCATGATGAACATGATGAACCATTTGAGCAAAATCTTTGCTGCTTGCTCACTGGCTGCTGGAAGCAGGTATAGTATCTGAGCTGGGATTTGCGAGGACGCTGAGGGCAAGGAGGGTAGTCAGAGAGTAGTGGTAGAAATTTTTTTTTCCAATTGGAGGCCGGTGACTAGTGGAGTTCCTCAGGGATCGGTCCTGCGTCCACTATTGTTTGTTATATATATTAATGATCTGGAAGTAGGGGTGGAGAATTGGATAAGCAAGTTTGCGGATGATACAAAGATTGGTGGTGTTGTGGACAGTGAGGAAGATTACCATAGATTAAAAGGTGATTTAGGAAGGCTGGAGGTGTGGGCTGAGAAATGGCTGATGGAATTTAATACAGATAAGTGTGATGTGTTACATTTTGGAAAGGCAAATCTAAATAGGTCATATGCATTAAATGGTAGGCTATTGAGATGTGCAGAGCAACTAAGCAATTTAGGAGTTGTGGTAAATAGTACCCTCAAGGCTGATACTCAGGTAGATGGTGTGGTGAAGAAGGCATTTGGAATGTTGGCCTTCATAAATCGGAGTATTGAATTCAAGAGTAGGGAGGTTATGATGAAATTGTACAAGGCATTGGTGAGGCCAAATTTGGAGTACTGTGTACAGTTTTGGTCACCAAATTATAGGAAAGATATAAACAAAATAGAGAGAATGCAGAGAAGGTTCACGAGAATGTTGACAGGATTTCAAGGTTTGAGTTACAGGGAAAGGTTGTGCAGACTGGGGCTTTTTTCTCTGGAGCGTAGAAGATTGAGAGGGGACTTGATCGAGGTGTTTAAGATTTTAAAAGGGACAGACAGAGTAAATGTGGATAAGCTTTTTCAAATAAGAGTGGGGGAGATTCAAACTGGAGGACATGGTTTAAGATTGAAGGGGGAAAATTATAAGGGGAACATGAGGGAAAATTTCTTTACGCAGAGGGTGGTGGGGATGTGGAATGAGCTTCCGGCAGACGTGGTCGAGGCGGGATCATTGGTTACATTTAAGGAAAGACTGGATCGTTACATGGATAGGAGGGGACTAGAGGGGTATGGACCGGGTGCTGGTCAGTGAGACTAGGAGGGTGGGGATTTGCTACGGCATGGACTAGTTGGGCCGAACTGGCCTGTTCTGTGCTGTAAGTGGTTATATGGTTATATGGTTATATGAATCCTGAAGGGTGCTAGGCGCTGAAGGCTTCCTCATCATGTCGGAGATTTGGATCTGTGCTCAAGTTTGCTATGGTTTGAACTGAACAGGAGTCTGTACGGCTGCAGAGGCTACGGGAGCATTGGAGGCAAATCCACGGACAATCAGTGGCTCTGAGGAGAACCTCATTTGCTTCTCTTTCTTTGACTGTAAGGAGCTCCGGGCAATGCTCATGTAAAATCTTTGTCTGCCTTATGGTAGACTAAAGGTAATTTCGTGTAATATTACATTTCTGTTTTATTACATGAGAATAAATAGTATCTAACATCTGACATCATACATATTCCTCTTTCCCCTGCATGTTCACGTGTTCATCCAGAAGCCTTTTAAATCCATATAATAAACTACAACTGTTTACATTAATTTACCCAATCTGGAAAATGTTGCATTGCAACATGGTGGTACAGTAGTTATTCAAATTAAGTTACAGGCCAGAACACAAACAAGGGGTTCAAATGATTGACATATGAATTTATGAATGCACAGAAAATTAGAGAACTACAACTTGCAACGACAGGTTGAATTTCAAGTTTATTATCATCTGATTGTACAAATGCACTTCCACATGGATTGTCACCTTGTCGTGGTGGAGAAGCTTGTGTGGTCCTGAGATCCCGGGAGCGATGCCTTCTGGAGCTGTGCTCCTGGTCGGGCCACCCATGGCGGTAAGGTCGAGGGTGAGGTCCCTAACCAAGAGCAATCCAACCAAGACCTCAGCGGTGGAACAGGCGGACAAAGTTACTCTGAACTCAATGGCTGTGAAGACAGATGAAAGCTGCAACAAATTCATCAGCTCCAATCGTCATGGCTTCCATGCCATTGAAACTAGTTGGTCAATTTGTGAAGTATCATGTGCTTCTTGGAGTGCAACGTTGAACAAATACACGTACAAGCATCTTCACTCTGTGGATCAAGGTATCAAGGCCATCATCCTCGACCTCAAGGAATAGCCACCAGGACGAGCACAACTTGACTAAACAGCGCTCTCTGGTCCTCAGTGCAAACACACGCAGACACACAACCAGGTATAATGCACATACAAACAATACATAGGCAGGACATACATACATATATAAAAATTAAACACATATTGTTTATTAGTAGTAGACTCAGAAGTTTGTATAGGCTGTTCATTTCAGTCATCCAGCTGAACTGTCGGTTTGGATGGCTTATAGATAGGACCCAGGGGTAAGTTGCAGGCTGTAATTTAATTGAAGCCCTCAAATTATTTATATATGGAACTAAAGATCCCCAGGAGTGAGTTAAAACCAGAATCTAATTGTAGAATTTAGAAGAATTTAATGTAGCATATTGAATACCTGGTGATGTTGAACGATGAAATGACAAGAGTTTGTTGTTATGTATAGCACATAACTGCAATGTGTAGCTACACCAAAATTCTTACCTGCTCTGGCTACACAGGTGCAGAAGATATACCCAACGATAATAATATAAATTAAATTGTCACATCATGTCAAAACATAAAACGAGTTGATAAATATAAAAGGATTTTCTATTTATTTTCTTGCAGCTATTGCAAGGATAAATTAGGCAGACAGATCTTTGGTGGTCACAGAACTATTTAGAATTAAAGGTAAGGATGTACAAGGAGGTTCAAGAGCCTGACAGCTGTTGGATTAAAAAAACCTAGAGGTGCTGGTCTTCTGGCTTTTGTACTTTCTGCCTGAAGGTGGCGGCAAGATGAGATTATTATCAGGGTGATGGGGGTCTTTTACGATGTTGGCTGCCTTCTTGAGGCAGTGTGTCACATAGAGTTCACGTGAAGGGTTCAGACAGATTTAGAACTATTGAATATTACAGTACAGAAAACAGGCCCTTTGGCCTTTCCAGTCTGTGCCAAACTATTTTTCTGTCTAGTCCCACTGACCTTCACCTAGCCCTCCATACCCCTCCCATCCATGTACCTGTCCAAATTTTTCATAAACTGTTTAACCTTTCCCTATAACTCAGTTCCTCTTTATTCTTAAATTCTCAATGAAGGGTGATTATCTGAGATTGAGAAACAGGATGAAATATAATCTCAGAATAATTGGAAAAGCTGACAAAAAGAAGGTAGATGTCAAGCAACAAATGAATGCAAAAGTGGAGAGAGTTTGAGATTGGGGATTTCAGACCTTAAACCCACACAGATGAGGGCAAGACAAGATGAATGTACAGCATGGGTTAGGTGGGCTGAAGGGCCTGATAGTCTGCAGTATTGTTCTATGGTTCTTGAAGACCATAAGACCAGCATGAACCCTCCTGGGTGGTAACCATTTGCCTGTTAAACACCAAAGACTGGTGAACTTTGTTAATGCTAACTTCTGTGCACGGTACAAGAATTGCCTGCAGCCAGTAAGATTGGACTGTGATCCAAAGAACTTTTCTAATCTTAAATATACATTACACACACCTGCACTTAGTATAGAGGGGGGATTAAGTAGGTTAGGTGGGTTAAGTAAGTAGGTTAAGTAATAAGTTAAAGTTTAATTCTGTTTTCTTGTTCAATTATAATTAAAAACAACTTTTGTTTAAGTAACCCTGTGTTGTGGTGCATATCTATTACTGCTGGTTTTTAGGGTCCTCTGCACTCTGTAACACTGGTAGAAAATAAATTTTTACACCAGCTATACCTCATGCCACAGAAATTAAATAACTGAAATCAGATTTATCAGATCAGTGTTTTAGATGTGATAAAGAGATGGGAACCTTTTTACATTCAGCATGGTCTTGTCATAAAGATCCTTCTGGCTGGAATTAGGAAATTCTTAGAACAACTACAGGAGTCCAATTTCCACAAAATCCAGGCTGCATTTTTTATATTAGCAGTGGCCAGAAAATGTATTGCAGTCACTTGGAAATCTGATGGAATGGGGTCATGTTCCCCTTGAGAAAATTGCACATAATTTAAGGAAATATATTATATATTTTTACAAATCTGGCACCCGATTCTTCAAAACATAGGAATAAATTTTTTTAGATTTCTAGATGTTCTTCTTAGCCTCTAAGACCTGCGTAGAACCACAATAAAGATGAAATGGATAGAATTTTAGATTCGATGGATTTTAACATTTTCAGTAGTTCATTCTTATTCTTATTTTTATTCCTTTCTTTACTTGTATTCAAACACTTAACTATGTACTTTTTTTTTCTTTCTTTATCTTTTCTTGGCACTGGAGGGGGGTTGTGGGGAGGGGGTGCTGGGGTATTCTTTTCTTTCTTTGGCTTGGCTTCGCGGACGAAGATTTATGGAGGGGGTAAAAGTCCACGTCAGCTGCAGGCTCGTTTGTGGCTGACAAGTCTGATGCGGGACAGGCAGACACGGTTGCAGCGGTTGCAGGGGAAAATTGGTGGGTTGGGGTTGGGTGTTGGGTATTAACATTATGCATTTGATACTCAATATATTATTACATCTGTATTTTGAAATATATTTGAATTCTGGCATGGTTAAAAATTTTAAATATAATATTAAGAAAAACAGAACCAGGATTCGAGAGGTTGCTGAGGGCAAGGTGAGCTTGTGAAGGGTCTCGGGTGCTGAAGGCTTCCTGATGGTGTCGAAAGTTCGGACCTGGATCTTGAACTGCTAAATGAGTCCGCGCGGCTGCGGAGGCTGCGAGAGGCCTGGAGGAGAATCCATGGACACTCAGCGTCTCTGAAGGGACTCTCTTTTGCTTCTTTTTCCCTCCTACTGTAAGGCCTCCGGGCGATACTAATGACAACCCATTGCCTCCCTTAAGGCAGGCAAAAGTTAAAGTGCAGTAAATAACTCGAGAGGCTGAGACAGAGTCACCGATCTACAGGCTATTATTCACAATGGGACAAGAACCTCATACTGTGTCGTGACCCGGGCTTTCTGGGGAAGGGTCAAGGTGATAGAGGTTAAGGGTCAAAAGAGTGATGGGCCACAGCTGCGGTTACAAGAAGAGGCAGAACCAGGTAATCAAGAATACAGAAGTTCACCACACATGTATCTTATGTTTTTAATATATTATTATGTTTCAATAAAAGGAATCTTGAATCTTGAACAACTGAAGCTGTCATGCCACATACCTTTCGACCACTACAATCTCTTGCAGGTCTTCCACAGTTAAAAGAGGAATAAAGAACATATTTAAAGTGGACACAACATCAAAATCTGATACAAGTTACCAACATTGGAGAAGGTTATGTTCTTTTTATTTCATTTGCAAAATGATAGAGCCAATTCAGGCCATTGAACCCATATTGCCCAATCACACCCATCTCAAGAATCGGAATTTATTATCATGAACATGTCACAAAATACGTTGTTTAGTGGCAGCGTCATAAGTGCAAAATTGCTGTAGAGTCCATTTAAAAAAAATTACTGCCAAAGAAGAGAAAGTGAAGCCGTGTCCGTGATTTGTCGTCCATTCAGAAATCCGATGGCGGAGGGGAAGAAACTGTCCTTGTGCCGCTGGGTGCTCGTCTTCGGGCTCCTGTACCTTCCATCCTGATGGTAGCAGTGAGAAAATAAAATGTTCTGGGTGATCCTGACGATAGAGGCTGATTTCTTGAGTCGTCACCTCTTGTAGATGCCCTGAATGGAGTGAGGCTGGTGTCCTTGAGGTGCTGGCTAGGATCCCAGCTCTCTGTAGTCTTTTCCTGTCCTGTGCCTTGGCACCTCCATACCAGACAGTGATGCAATCAGTCAGGGTGCTTCCCATGGTACACCTGTAGAAATTTACTAGAGTCTTTGGTGACGTACCAAATCAGCTCAAAACTCCTCACAAAGTATAGCCGTTGGCGAGCCTTCTTTGTGATTGCGAAGGAAGGAGGGTTTGGGGGGGGGGGGGTCATCAGGGTTACATTTTTTTAATGGAGGGAGTGGTGGGGGCCTGGAATGCATTGACAGGGGTGAAGGTGGAGGCTATAACATTAGGGGCATTTAGAAGACTCCCCATCATGACCACCAGCCTCCTCCTACATCTCCATCGGGTACACTGAACACAAAACGGTCAACCAGTTTACCTACCTCGGCTGCACCATTTCATCTGATGCAAGGATTGACAAAGAGATAGACAACAGACTCGCCAAGGCAAATAGCGCCTTTGGAAGACTACACAAAAGAGTCTGGAAAAACAACCACCTGAAGAAACACACAAAGATCAGCCGTTGTCATACCCACTCTCCTGTTCGGCTCCGAAACATGGGTCCTCTACCGGCATCACTTATGGCTCCTAGAACGCTTCCATCAGCGCTGTCTCCGCTCCATCTTCCGCATTCATTGGAGCGACTTCATCACCAACATCGAAGTACTCGAGCTGGCAGAGTCCGCAAGCATCGAATCCACGCTGCTGAAGATCCAACTGCGCTAAAAAAAAAGACAGGCAGAGGGATGGAAGAAAAATAGAGGGTTATGAGGTAGGGAGGGTTTCATTTTTATTTGGTAGGAATATATAGGTCGGCACATTGATAGCTAAAGGACTGTGCAGTATTGTTCTATATAAAAATCTATGCGAAGAGGAAGCTATGGAATAAAATGAGATCGAACTCAGAAGGTTAGAGGAAGATCATCAGTTCTGCTGAGGGATTTGATTGAATAAATATGCTCAAATTGTTTCCAATGACGGCATACTCAGTCATCAAAGGGGATGGACTTCAGCACATTGGTATAGAACTGAGAGGTAATGAAAGGAATTATACCCATGTAATAAGCTGTTTATTCTGATTTGGAACAAGCTGTTTGAAAGGGCAATGGTCACAGATTCAGCTGCAGCTTTCAGAAGGGAATTAGATGAATGCTTGAAAAGTGGAACCTGTCGCCCCCATGCAGGTAGTAGTGTTGATCGCCCACCATGGTAACTACGGTCCTGAGCCCAAGGGACTTCGGCATGGCATCGATGCCCTGCCACAATCTCTGCAGAGGTATTCTGTCAGGATGCAGCGCTGTGCGAGACAGGATCTGCTGCACCCAAGATAGCAAGGAGCGGCAGGGAGCTGCGAATGCAACCCAGGCCATCGCACCGATCCTTCCATCGACTCCAGCCACAATTTGTGTTTCCCTGGAAAGCAGCCAACATGTTAAAAAGACTTAGGGCCTCTCTCTCCACCCTTCCGGTTACGAGTCCAGAGGACCCCAAAACCCAGCAGCAACAGAAATTCACCAAGACAAATGGTTATTTAAACAAAAGTTGCTTTTAATTATCTTTAATCATGAAAACAGGATCAAACTTTAACTTATTATTATTAACTTAACTTACCTAGCTTAACCCCCATCTAATTCTAAGCACACGTGTATGTAAGTTCAGAAAGGTTCTTTGGTTCACAGTCCAATCTCACTTCTCATTCCTCCAAGTTCACTGGTTGGAGGCAAATCTTCTATTGTGTACAAAATTTAACAATTATGAAGTTCACCAGGCTTTGGTGCTAGAAAGGTAAATGGTTACCACTCAGGAAGGTTCTTGTCAGTTTTCAGAGAGAGATTTGTTGTTTGCTGGACACAAACTGATCCCTTCTAATCAACCACGTCAGTGTCTTGCTAAAGAAACTTGCCCCATCAGGGTTTTCCAGATGACAACCTCTTTCTTTCAGGTCACCGCAGGATTCCTTTTTGTTTCCCTTATTTCAAGTGAAACATTAGACAGCCAGTCCTCTCATTTTGTATGGACCACAAGGGCTTTGACCAGGCTGAATTAAGCACTCACAACCTGTCTTCAAAATTGGGCTTTTCCATTCATTAGAGGGCAAATAATAAGTTATGCAACCAAGATGAAGAAGGACTATAATCAGGAAACAGAGCAGTTGGAAAGGGAAATAATAAACATAGAAAAAAAATTAGCAATAAAGGAAGATACAACCAAAAGAAGAGAATTGGCTGATAAAAAAATAAAATATGAAACATTACAAACATATAAGGTGGAGAAGAATATAATGAAGACAAAACAGAAATATTATGAACTAGGGGAAAAAACACACAAAATCCTAGCATGGCAGCTTAAGACAGAGCAAACTAAGAAAATGGTATTGGCAACAAGGAAAAAAGACAAACAAATTACATATAATCCAAAAGAAATTAAGGAAAACTTCAGAGAATTCTATGAACAATTATACCGAACCGAAAACGAAGGGAAAGAAGGGAAAATAGATGAATTTTTGACTAAAATTGAACTACCAAAACTACAAATAGAGGAACAAAATAAATTAACAGAACCATTTGGAACAGTAGAAATACAAGAGATAATAAAAAATTTACCAAATAATAAGACACCAGGAGAGGATGGACTCCCAATAGAATTCTACAAAACATTTAAAGACCTAATAATACCGCCCCTCCTGGATGTAATCAACCAAATTGATGAGACACAAAACTTACCAGATTCATGTAAAACAGCAATAATTACAGTGATACTAAAACAAGGGAAAGATCCACTCTCACCAGCGTCATATAGACCAATATCTTTGCTAAACACAGATTATAAGATAATAGCTAAACTATTAGCGAACAGATTAGCAGAACAGGTACCGAAAATGGTAAATTTAGACCAAACTGGATTTATCAAAAAAAGACGCACAACAGACAATATTTGTAAATTTATTAACTTAATTCATGCAGTAGAAGGAAATAAAGCACCGGCAGTAGCAGTTGCTTTAGACGCAGAGAAGGCCTTCGACAGAGTAGAATGGAATTACTTGTTCAAAGTATTGCAAAAATTCAGTTTACCGGAGAAGTATATTAATTGGATTAAAGCATTATATAAGGGACCGTTAGCGAAAGTGACAGTAAATGGACATGTATCAAAGCAATTTAACTTAAGCAGGTCAACGCGGCAGGGATGCCCACTATCACCATTATTGTTTGCGCTAGCTATAGAACCACTAGCAGAATCGATAAGAAGAGATAATAATATAAAAGGAATAAAAATAAAAGACAGGGAATATAAAATCAGTCTGTTTGCGGATGATGTGATAGTGTACTTAACAGAACCAGAACTATCAATAAAAGAACTATATAGGAAATTGAAGGAATATGGAGAAGTGTCGGGATACAAGATAAACGTAAATAAAAGTGAAGCAATGCCTATGAATAACGCGGATTTCTCAAAATTTAAGGAGGAATCCCCATTCAGATGGCAAACGCAGGCAATAAGATACCTAGGTGTGCAAATAAACAAAAATCTAGGCCAATTATATAAACTCAATTACAATCCACTAATGAAAAAATTACAGGACGATTTAGAGCATTGGAAAGAGCTACCACTAACACTGATAGGAAGGATAAACTGTATTAAAATGAACATTTTTCCAAGGATACTATACTTATTTCAGGCATTGCCAATACAACTGACAGAAAAATTCTTCAAAGAGTTAAAGAAAATAATAAGGAGATTTTTATGGAGAGGGGGGAAACCGAGGATAGCACTAGACAAATTAACAGAATGGTATAAACAAGGAGGCTTACAATTGCCAAACTTCAAAAATTATTATAGAGCCGCACAATTAAGGTACCTATCAGATTTTTATCAAACAAGGGAAAAACCAGACTGGACGAGACTAGAATTAGATAAAATAGGGGAAAAGATACCTGAACACATATTATATAAATGGGACGAAAAATTGGTACAACATAGAACTTCTCCAGTATTACACCATCTCCTCAATATATGGAAGAAGATTCATGTAGAAAGAAATAAAATAAATTACCAAATACCAAAACTAATATTGACGCAAAATAAGCTACTCCCTTTTACAATAGACAACCTTGCCTTTAGAAAATGGGAAAAAAAAGGGATTAAAAGAATAGAAAATTGTTTTTCAGGAAGTAGATTCTTATCCTTTGAACAAATGAGAGATAAGTACAATATAACGGGAGATACAGCGCTGGCATATTACCAACTGAGATCCTACTTGAAAGATAAATTAGGAAGCAACTTGAGTTTACCAGAGGGAAGTAACCTTGAATATGTGATTACAGATACAATGTTAATCAAAAGATTTATAAAAAATATGTATATTAAACTGCAAGAAAAGGAAAATGAGGAAACAAATGGTAAAACTAAACAAAAATGGGAACAAGATTTAAATATAAAGATAAAAAAGGAAACATGGGAGAAGTTATGCTCTGGAACGATGAGAAATACAATAAATACGAGGCTGCGTATGATACAATATAATTGGTTACACAGACTATACATTACACCGCAAAAGTTAAATAAATGGGACCCAACAGTATCTGATAGATGTTTTCGATGTAAAAAAGAAAGGGGAACAACAATTCATGCAATCTGGACATGTGAGAGAGTAGAAAAATTTTGGGATGATCTCAATCAGATATTAAATAAAATAACAGAAAACAATATACCAAAGAATCCAGAGATCTTTCTCCTAAGTAACATAAAAAATAAAGAATTTGGAATTGACTTGGAGGATGCACAAAAAAGATTTGTTAAGATAGCCCTAGCTGTAGCAAAAAAATGTATTATGTCAACATGGAAATTGGAAGATAATTTGAAAATACAACAATGGTATATAGAAATGAATAAATGTATTCCATTAGAAAAAATAACATATAGTTTAAGAAATAATATTGAAATATTCGAACAAGTATGGGAGCCTTACATTAAATACAATAGCGAAAACCTACCGGGAACAAACATTACCTAAGTTGATGGAAGGAGAAGAGAAGAAAAGAATGGACTCAGTAGAATTTCTGGTGTATTTTTGTTGAATGACAACATTGTCTAACTGAATTAATGCAACCTAGATTGTATAACTAAAATGGATGAGAGGGGGGGGGAGATGGGGGGGTGGCTTGGGAGGAGGGAGGGGGGAGGGAGAAAAAGTCACTGTAAATGTGTGGAAAAGAAAAAGTGTATATCATGGCTATTGTGATTTATGGTGTGAAAAATAAAAAATTTAAAAAAAAAAAAAAAAAAAAAAAAATTGGGCTTTTCCACAAGTTTGCCAGCTTGTCCTGTTCCAGTCCCAGCTGCTGCTGAACAGTAGAACTGAATTCTCTCTCTTTTTCTCTGAGAGAACCTGTTTTTTTTTTCCCTGCTTGCAATATCACATGACTCTCTTAGAACAGCAAACTGCACTCAGACAGACTGCGGCACTGAACCTATTCCTTTGAGTTCTTTCAGCTGTGGCTTTTCAAAACAACAATCTATTAGTGAAGTCTCTGTAGACACTCCCCAAAGCTTTTGCAAAGGCACTTGGAGCCAGCCTGTCTGGTTTGAGCAGAGCTCCAGTACTTTAAATGAGATCTGTTTTGAAGTGTTTGTATGTGACCTACACTAAAAAAACCTGCCACAATTTATCTCCAAAATACATATCTCTGTACTATATAAAACACAACATAATCTGTCACACTCCTCCAGTTGGGAAGATTCATGAAGGTGCGATCACACACCAGCAGATTAATGGGCAATTCCTCTCCCGCTGTCATCAGACTCTTGAATGAGCCTCATGCTCATTAAATACTGTTGTCCTTGCTCCATTCTAATTGAACCTGGGGCGGTATACCAAATGACATCTGCTCAAGGAGAAGGGAGGAACATCTGGGGAGAATCAAAGGTGTGTTTTTCACACCAATAGCGATGGGTGCTGGAGGTTGGTACAATTAGGACCTTTAAAAGACTCTTGCACATGGATGCAAGATCAATAGAGGGTGACGGGTGTGAGGTTGGAAAAATGAGATTGTTGTGGAGTAGGTTTATGGATGGTGGGCTGAAGGGCCTGTAGTGCGCTGTAAGGTTCTATGCCCCCTCCCCACCCCCGCAACACTTCACTCTTTACCGTGTTAATTTGCCGCTGTACTATGAATAGGCTGTCAAGCTTGACTGCTGGCAAAGGAAACTTTACCATGGCTTCTCGGTCCACGTGGCAATGAATTTGAATAACGTCCTCTTCGACTTCTGATTCTGTGAAGGCAGCCACTGAGAAATGTGGAGAAAGGCAATTTTGAACCTCAAGGATATTTAAAACACCAATGACGTCCCTCAGAAATGAGATTTCAAAGCCTTTGTACATTTAATATATTCATATACAAACATAAGGTTGGCACAAGTAAGTATTAAAAATGTGCTTTTCATATTGAAATGTAAATAAGTCTCTTGGCATTACAATGGCAACAAGTCTAAAATGATTAACTTCAGTCAGTGCTTTGTTACGCCTGAAGCTATTATGCAGTTACCTCAGAGTGATATTCCTTCGGTTTTCAACCCTGGACATTTCATTCTTTATTTCGCTAAATATTTTGCTAATTAACTTTGGTTTTGCACAAGGGGCAATGTCACCCTTGAAGGTTATGAATAGTAATTCATTTTGGAGCTTGACTCCTTAGCTGTCATTATTCGGAGCTGCACTGCTGTTTCCATTAGCACTCCCTTCTCCATCTATCCCTATACCTCCTTTCCTCTCGATCTCTCTCTCTCTTTCCTTTTGCCTTCTCTCTCCTTTCCCCCAGTCGCTTAACCTCACGACCTCACGAGGAATTAGGGGATATGGGGAGAAGGTAGGTGGAGTTAGGTCATAAATTAGATCAGCCATGATCATATTGAATGGCGGAGCAGGCTCAATGGGCCAGTTTTGGCCTCCTCCTGTTCCTACTTCCTATGTTCCTATGTTCTCTCTCCGAATCACTTCTCACCTTTCCTCTCTCCTGTCTTCCTACCCAGATCCAATTAACATCTTATGTCTGTTGGTCTCGGCTTCTCCCCCTCCCTTTTCTTTCCTTCTTCCCACCCTTTTAATTCAGTTGCCTGCCTGCTCAGGCCAGAAGCATCTGTTCTATATCTTTACCTCCTATGGATGCTGTGAGACCTCCACCATTTCTGTGTGTGGTAAACCACTTGTACTGATATGCTTTCCTCCATTGCATAGCCCCTACCAGTTACTGTATATATGAGGCTGACCCACCCACTAATGACTCATCCCTTAAGTCTCCTCCTCTTTTCCCCTGGCCATAAAGGTCATGTTACCTCCCCCTTTCCAGCAATCCTGTACCTGGATCCAGGCCAGCCAAAGTCTTGTGTGCATTAAAGCCTATTTTACCTGCAGCCTATGACGCTGTGGTTTTTTGATAGCGCCTATCCATTTAATGCACACATAACAATGGAGAAATTGCTGCACCCTGATCGGTTGGAAGTAGACCGTCAACTCCCAGGAGCATCGGAATTCTATGGGACTGACGAGGAGCAGGTGTGGAGATGGTCTGCTGTGCTGTCGGACCGGTGTCCAGAGGTGGGGAAGAGACTCGCCGCCACACTCAACCAGGCAGGCAGGCCAGTAGCATTTTTTTCCTGAACACTTCATGACACCTGAGATGCGGCACTCCTCTGTCGAGAAGGAGGCGCAGGCAATCGTCGAGACAGTGTGCCATTGGCACCACTACCTCGCCAGTAAAAGGTTTACCCTGTTGACGGACCAACGTGCCATCACCTTCATGTTTAACATAACACTAAGGGGTAAAATTAAAAACAACAAGATCCTTAGGTGGAGAATTGAACTCTCCACCTACAACTATGACATCCTGTACCGGCCAGGTAAGCTCAACGAACCCCCAGATGCCTTTTCCCAGGGGATATGCCCCAGTATGCATCTCGACCGCCTCCAAGCCCTCCATAATGACCTCTGCCACCCCGGAGTTACGAGATTGTTCCATTTCAATAAGACTTGGAACCTTCTATACTCCATCGAGGATGTCAGGTCCATGACCAGACGTTGCCGGATCTGCGCCAAATGCAAGCCGCAGTTCTTCCAACCTGGTGAGGCACATTTCATCAAGGCCACATGCCATTTTGAACAACTCAGTGTCGATTCAAGGGCCCCCTACCCTCGTCTAAATGGAATGTCTATTTCCTTAACATTATAGACGAGTATTCCAGGTTTCCTTTTGCCTTCCCCTGTTCGGATAAGACCTCGGGGATGGTTATTAAGGCGCTGCGCAGTATCTTCACTCTTTTTGGGTACCCCAACTACATTCATCGTTATCGGGGGACCTCGTCCATGAGTGAGGAGCTGCGGCAGTACTTCCTGGCCAGAGGCATAGCCACCAGCAAGACCACCAGCTACAACCACAGTGGTAATGGCCAGGTGAAGAGAGAGAGAACACCACAATTTGGAAATCTGTACTCCTAGCCCTCGGGTCCAGAAACCTGCCAGTATCTCACTGCCAATACGTTTTCCCAGAAGCTCTGCAGGCCATCCGATCGCTCCTATGCACCGCCACAAATTCTACCCCACATGAACGTATGTTTGCCTTCCCTAGGAAGTAGGTGAAAATGGGTCTTTGATGCCCCCCTGGTTGGCGACCCTAGGACCGGTCCTGCTCCGGAAACATGTGAGGGGCCATAAAACAGACCCGCTGATGGAAGAGGTGCACCTCATGCATGCAAACTCACAGTACACTTTTGTGAGGTACCCCAATGGCCATGAGGACACAGTACCCATCCGGGACCTGGCATGTGCCAGAGAGCCTGAAACTACCTCATCCACCCTGGACCACCCTATTTTTCATATCACACCCTGTCAGGATTCGTTGTTAGAGACCGAGTTGCCCGGAACACCCTACCTAGAACACACTCCAACAGTCCCAACCCCCGTCAAGGTACTGAATTCTTCCCCTTCTCATACATTTTCAGTCAACACAGTCTCTTCCCCACACATATGGCCACTTCACCTCCGGACACCCGTCCGGCAACACAGCAGACCATCTCCACACCTGCTCCTCGCTGGTCCCACAGGTGGAGGAGGACGCCGGTGGGCTGGACCCCTAGCATTGAGTGTTTGTGGGGTGGGGGTTCTGTTTTTAAAGGAGGGGTGAAAGTACTGATATGTTTTCCTCCATTGTATAGCCCCTAACAGTTACTGTATATATGAGGCTGGCCCGCCCGCTAATGACTCATCCCTTAAGTCTCCTCCCCTTTTGCCCTGGCCATAAAGGTCGCACTACCTCCCCCTTCCCGGCAGTCCTGCGCCTGGATCCAGGCCAGCCAAAGTCTTGTGTGCATTAAAGCCTATTGTACCTGGAGCCTTATGACTCTGTGCTTATTGATAGAGCCTATCACCATTGCTATGCTATGATTGATTGGCTGCTGCCCGCTGGACACGCCTCCTGAGACCAAACCTACCCATAGCCCTTTGCACACTCCCCATGCCACCCTGCCTTGATCAGACAAGGTGTCTTCTAAATGCCCCTAATGTTCCAGCCTCCACCTCCACCCCTGCCAATGCATTCCAGGCCCCCACCACTCTCTCCTTTAAAAGAAAGTACCCCTGTTGACCCCCCCAAACCCTCCTTCCTTCGCAATCACAAAGAAGGCTCGCCAACGGCTATACTTTGTAAGGAGTTTTGAGCTGATTTGGTACGTCACCTGCCTTGGTCAAGCAATGAGGTCGTCAACTGTTCCAGTCCATAGTTAACAAAAGCTGATCAGTTTCACAGCTTCAGTCCTGTGCGATTATTGAGGGAACATCACTGTGCTTCTGCTACAAATGCAGTGTCTGCAGACTTTTGTGTTTCACTACTGTTCCTAAGGCAAGCTCAAACTTCACCCACAGACAGCAATAAAGCCCAGTGAGTAAAGTATCGACACGCTCACATGCGACACTTTAATAAAAACGTAAAATAGCAACCGAAAGAAGCCACGCTGATTGTGTAGTCCAGCAGCTGCTCTCCTAGAGAACACACAAAATATAAAACGCCGCAGATGCTGAAAATCTGAAGTAAAATAATTTTAAACTAAGGAAGAACTGAGAAGATCTGTGGAGAAGGTATTCCTGGATCAGAAATGGGAGAAAGGGATTCTTCCCGTCAGGAAGAAGATTCGCGAGTGTGAGATCACCCACCACCAGATTCAAGGGAGATTTCTTTCCCATCGTTATCATACTCCTGAATGAACCCCATGTTGTACAATAACATCACCTCAGCAACTCTGCACTGCCTGCTGCGTTCTTATTGCTGGACCACATAATGGTTGACTGATAAAACTGCTTGCAAAACTAACTTTCTCACCGTACCTTGGTGTTCGTGACAATAAACTAGAGCTTGAAGAAAGGTGTGGAGAGAAGGAAATGAGATTTGCGCTGGGTTTGAGTCAATAATTGACATTGCCATGTTCTCGATGGGCTGAAGAGACTGTTTCTATCCTGTGTCACTGTGACTGCCCAACTATTACTCTAGCATTTGCACAATCTCCACACCCAAACTTGTGATTCGCAAGCTTTCATCAACCCTCTCGCAGCCTGCACCTCCACCAGGTTGACTGTTCTCCATCTTGTCGCACACCCTCCCTTTTGCTTTCTCTGCTCCTGCCTACAGTTTTTCTCATTTTTCTTAATTCCGATAAATGCCCAATTGACACTAAATGTTAACCATGTCTCTCTTGGGAAATGCTCGCCTGAGCAGCTGATAATTTTACATGAGAAGATGACTGCAAAATGTTTCTTTGCTTTAATCAATACCACTACTTTCTAAGAAGTCTGAGGAGATATGGCCTGTCTTCACATACTCGATCGAATTTCTGCAGGTGCACTGTGGAAAATACATTGACTGGTTGCTTCACGGCCTGGTTTGGAAATTCGAGCGCCCAGGAACACAGAGGGCTGCAGAAAGCGGCAATCCTAGCCAAATCCTTCATGGGCACCGATGCCCTCGATGCTGAAGATATCTACATGAGGTGTGCCTCAAAATGGCAGCCAGCATCATAAAGGACCCTCATCACCTTGGTCACAACCTTTTCTCACTGCTACCTTTGGGCAGAAGGTACAGAATCGTGAAGACCTGCACCTCTAGGTTCAAGAACAGTTTATTTTTTGCAAGAAGTATTGGGTACTTCAACCTCCCCATTTTCCCCTAACCCTACTCCGGGACAACTCCATCAGCACTCTTAAAATACCATTACTTTTAGCAAGGATCTGTTGCCGGAACTTTTATGCAAAAATACAAGTGCTAATTTATCTGTCCCTTGATATTTATCATCTGCTTTTCTGCCTCCTGAACACGCAGATGGCGGGCTGCTGGAGACTCGAGACGAGGAACCCATGCAGGCTGTGGGATGTTGGTGACTTGCAGTCAAAAGTCTCGCACCAGGCTGTGGACGGACTGCCTGAGGCTAGCGGAAGGGATAGCTGGTACTGAAACTGGGATGTAAGGTTTGGGGAGGAGGCAGGGGAGCTCCCGCCAAAGGGTTCCTGATCGTGTCGGAGGTTTGGATCTGGAGCTCAGGTTGCCGATGGTTTGGACGTATCCGCAGAGGCTGCAGGAGTGCTGAAGACGTACCAACGAGTGCTGATATGCTTTCCTCCACTGTATAGCCCCCACCAGTTACTGTATATATGAGGCTGGCCTGCCCACTAATGACTCATCCCTGAAGTCTCCTCCCCTTTGGCCCTGGCCATAAAGGTCGCGTTACCTCCTCCTTTCCGGCAGTCCTGTGCCTGGATTCAGGCCAGCCAAAGTCTTGTGTGCATTAAAGCCTATCATTCCTGCAGCCCATGTCTCTGTGGTTATTGATAGAGCCTATCACCACAGACACTGAGTGTCGCTGGGGTGAGGAGGGGTGGGGGTGGAACCTCTCATTTGCTCTTCTTTCCCTGCTTGTGAGGGCCACCAGGCAATTTCTGCTGATGGTGAATCGTTTGCCTTACGGTAGATTAAAGGCAATTTTGTGCAATATTTCATCTGCTTTATTACATGACAATAAACAAATCTTGAATATTTAAGCTATTATTGTTAATATGTGGCTTCATCTAGTAAGGATCTGAGTACATTACGCACACGTATGTCAATAAACTTTCAGACCGCCATGGAATTTGCTTCGATCTTTGCCCATTTTTGTTAACATTCCCCTCCTTTCACTCTCCTCCTTTTCTTCAAGTTTCCTCCCATTCTCCCAGCGTTATGCATTTAAAGTCTACGTCCTTCTCCATGATGAATCAACGTGGCTTCACATCCGCGGTCACCAACCTGAGCCCTCATTTGTGGGGCTAAATAAGGCCATGGTGTTTGGATGTGTTAGAACATGCCCCTTGCTGACTGTGCCTGAGGCTCCTCCCACAGACCCCTGAATAAAGGTGACTGTGCCACAGCCCCCTCCTCAGGCCAGGACAGTCGACTAGCGTGGACGTGGCTCAAGCCTGTGGTCAATAAAAGCCACTCAGTTTCTCTAGAAGTTCTAGGAAATTATGGTGCATCACTGTGACTGAAGTTTGCACCTAAATAAATAATAAGAGCAGGAGTAGGCCATTTGGCCCATCTAGCCTGCTCCACCATTCAATGAGATGATCGGCTCTTCTTCACCTACCTTCCTTTTCTCCATTTCCCCAACTATGCAAACATCTACCCAATCTTCTCTTAAATATATTTACTGAAGTAGCCTCCACTGCTTCAATGGGCAGTGAATTCCATAGATTCACCACCCTCCAAAAACTGGTGAAGAAACTCTGCAAGTCACTCAGGGTACTTTATTTCTTTGGCTTGGCTTCGCGGACGAAGATTTATGGAGGGGTAATGTCCACGTCAGCTGCAGGCTCGTTTGTGGCTGACAAGTCCGATGCGGGACAGGCAGACACAGTTGCAGTGGTTGCAAGGGAAAATTGGTTGGTTGGGGTTGGGTGTTGGGTTTTTCCTCCTTTGTCTTTTTGTCAGTGAGGTGGGCTCTGCGGTCTTTTTCCCAGCAAGGTTAAAGATACATAACCAATGTTTAGGGCTTGAGCCTTTCATCAAGGTACGAGGAAAATGTAGGCTGGAAAACAACTGTGGGAGGAAGGGCACTGGCCGCAGGCAAGAGGTGGATATGGGTGGGAAGGCAGGAGAAAAGACCTGGGGTGATTGGAGGAGGAGGCAGCTCTGTAAATGGAGAGAGAAGGGGTGGGGAGCTAGAGGAAAGGAGACAGAGGGATGGGGGATGGAGACAGGGGAGGGGCCTATCAGAAAGAGGAGAATGTCATTGATGATGCCAACCAGTTGGAGAACACCCAGACAAAATATTAGGTGTTGGCTCCTCCAATTTACGGGTGGCCTTGGTTTGATAGGTCATGGACAGACATGTCAGTATGGGAATGGGTGAGGAATGGGAATGGGTGAGGAATTAAAATGGTTGGCCACAGAGAGGTCCTTGCTATTACAGTAGATATTTTAAGGGGATGTCCAGTGAGAGAGTTGGAGTGAATGTGTTATGCACCATCACAGGGAGAAAGAATAGGCTTCCTCTGCTTCTCACTGGAAGTCCCAGAAGCCAGTTCATTGGCAATTAGTATCATTGCCTTACACACAAATGACCCAAGCTTGATCCTGACCTCTGGTGCTGTGCTGTCTATATGGAGTTTGCACATCCTCCCTGTCACTTCATGGATTTTCCCCCTGGGTGTTCTGGTTTCCTCCCATATCCCAAAGACTGGCCAATGGATTAATTGGCCATTGTAAATAACCCCTAAGAGGAAAAAAGTTATTTGAGAGAGTGGCAAGGGTAGAGGGGAAAGGAGGAATAGATGCTCTGCCAGGTGCTAGCATGGAGCAAATGGGCTGAGAGGCCTCGTTCTGCTTCGTAAAAACTAAGTGATAAAATGCGTGAAATGCAGCAGACAATTTGGATCGATCGAGCTACCATCGGCAGTCTAAAGTGACAACAAGTAATCATTAGGAGAGATTGAAGCTGGTTAAAACCTCATCTTCTTCAGAATTGCAGAAACTAGCTGATGGGTTTAATTGGCTGTAAAGTGCCTTGGGATGTTCTGTGGACAAAGAGGAGAGTTGAAACCAGTTTATTGTCGTGTGTGTGTGTGCGCGTGTATGTGTGCGCGTGCGCACGCGCGTGCCTCTTTGTCCTTTTGTGTGTGAGCCTGTATATTTCTCTGTGTGTCTATGTCTGTGTCTCGATCTATGTGTGTGTGTGCATGGCCAGATGTGTGCATGTGTGTCTATCTGCGTGTATGTGTTAGTCTGCTGACCTCACTGTGCCCTTTCTCTGGGCTCCTGCTCTGGGTTATGGTGTCGGTGAAGCCAGTGATTGAAGACCTCCCCCTGCTGAGCTGCAGTACATGTTCCTGAATGCTACTGTGAAAGGTTCCAGTTGGAACGCTGGCAACCTCATTTAAACCAGCCGTGTTCAGCCTGTACTGACAATAACCACACCAGCAGTGAGAGTATAAGACAGCTTTAATAAACTAATATGGACACTAAGAGGTCTTGTCTCTCTGCAAGACGAACCTGGAAGAGACTAGACTGTAGCTCTGGACTCCTTTATAGACAAGGTCACCGGGCTGACCCCTGGTGACCTTGTGGTGTAATTACATATCACCACACAGACTACCCGATTATCTGCAGTAGCAAGTTCATCTTTGAATTAACACAGCAGGACAACTGACAAGATCCTTTCACTATAAAGTTGCAAGACAATTACAATCCACCACATACCCCATCCCACTGCACTGTGTACTGCACGATTTGATGGCATTAGGGATTTGGGATTATTCTTCCCTTATAAACGGACATCATTTTATGTGTTGGGAAGGTGGAGGCTTCTCCATTCAGGGAGTGAGATGTTCTCCCAGAGAGCTGATGGATGGTGAGGTCCTGGAATCTGGGTCAGTGGTGAGGGAGACAGGTCTAACACATTTCCCTGATAGGACACGGCTCTACTCCCAATCGCTGGCTAATTGCACCCAATTAACCTCCAAGCACCCTACATTTTGGAGGGTGGGAGGAAAACAGAGCCTTCAGGGAAACCCACGCAGAATGTACAAACTCCTTACAGACATCACCGGATTTGAACCCTGAGTTGCTGGAGCTGTAACAGGGCTGCGCTAACTGGCCGCCCACCACTGTCATAAATACCTGCTCTTCTTACCCACCTGCTTCCCACAATCTGTCATTTGTCTACTCTGAAAAAAAATACCTGTGTCTTCAATATGAGGCAACCTTCCCTGCTTCCTTGGGCAGAGAATTCCACAGGAAGAAGCGATTAATTTTTTTTAAAAGATATGACACTGTAACACGTCATTTTGTCCCACAAGTCCACCTAATTCACCTACAACTGGTACGGTTCGAATGTTGGGAGGAAACCAGAACCTCCCGGGAAAAAGAACCATGCAGACATGTGGTGAACGTACCAACTCCTTGCAAATGGCGCGGGATTCGAATCCCGGTACCGTTGGCTGTAACAACATTGCGCTCACCATGCCACCCCATTTCCTCCTCATCTCTGTGTTAAATCACCTCCCCCGAATCCCACAGTTCCTGTCTCACCTGCCTGTGTGAGCAATATCCTCACTTCCATCTTTTGTTTTGCCCCCCCATCCCCCATGTCCTGGAATGCTCAATCTTTCCTCACAAGATAACCCCTTCACTACCAGAATCAACCTGGTGAAAATTGATCCCTTTCACAGACTAGATGGCCTGGAAGAGCAGCCTGAGAAGTGGTGTGCTGTGAAAGGAGTGCCAGTTGGAGAGGCACGGAAAAAAGGTGGGGAGCTGCTGTAACGTCCCCGCTGGTACAGACCCAGGAGAGCAGGGAACGGAGACTATGTGTAGCTCCGCAGGATCCTACTTCCCGGTCCCAATGCCAACAACACCACGCAAGCCTCAAAAGGCTTGTTAAAAGACCTGACTGTGGTAACTTCAACTTTGAGAAAGTTTGAGAATGTTCCGGGATACATTTGTTTTAGATGTGATAGATCAGGGGGTGAAAAAGGAGGAGGAGTTGCTCTGCTTGTTAGGGAGGACATTACTGCCGTGAGGTGGCAGGATGGTATGGAGGGATCGACCAGTGAGGCTGTTTGGGTGGAATTGAGGGGTGGAGGAGGCAAGAGGGTGCTAATAGGGGTGTATTACAGACCACCAAATGGGCCAAGGGAATTAGAGGAACAAATTTGTAGGGAGATAACGTATATGTATAAAAATCATGGGAGATTTTAACTTCCCACACATTGATTGGGATACCCATACAGTTAGAGGGCTGGATGGGCTGGAGTTCGTTAAATGTGTTCAGGATTGTTTTCTAAATCAGTTAGTGGAAGAACCAACTCGGGATGGTGTAATACTGGATCTCCTGTTAGGGAACGAGCTAGATCAGGTAGCGGGCATTAATGTTGGAGAACCAATGGGGTCTAGTGACCATAATTCTGTTAGTTTTGGGGTAGTTTTAAGGAAGAGCAAGGAGAGGCCTAAAGTTGAGGTTCTGGATTGGAAGAGAGCAAATTTCGTAGGAATAAGAAGGGATTTGGGGAGTATTGAGTGGGACAGGATATTTTCAGGTAAGGATGTTAATGAAAAATAGAGGATATTCAAAAAATAAATTTTGAGGGTACAGAGTAGTTATGTCCCAGTCTGGATCAAAGGAAAGGCTGGAAGTCATAGGGAGGCTTGGTTTTCGAGGAATATTGGAAATTTGGTTAGGAGAAAAAGGGAGGTGTACAAGAGGTATAAAGAGCAGGGAGCTGAGAAGTTGAAGGAGGACTACAAGGAGTGTAGAAGGAATCTTAAGAAAGAAATTAGAAAGGCCAAAAAAAGGCATGAAGAGGCTTTGGCTGACAGAGTAAAAATAAATCCAAAGGGTTTCTATAAGTAGATTAAAAGTAAAAGATTAGTGAGAGATAAAATTGGACCCCTTGTAGATAGCGAGGGTAGGCTGAGTGAGAAGTCTGAGGAAATGGGGGAAATTTTGAATGATTTCTTTGCCTCGGTATTCACTAGGGAAAAAAATGTTGAACCAGTTGAAGTAAAGAAAAATAGTGGGGAGGTCATGAAGCATATAAGGATAACCGAGGAGGTAGTGATGGCTGTGTTAGAAAAGATAAAGGTGGATAAATCTCCCGGACCGGACAAAATATTCCCTAGGACACTCAGGGAGGCTAGTGGACAGTTAGTCCACCCCCAAAGGATTGGAGGGTGGCGCATGTAGTTCCTCTGTTTAAGAAAGGGTCCAAATGCAAACCTGGGAAATATAGGCCTGTAAGTCTAATGTCTATGGTGGGCAAGTTGATGGAAAGTGTTCTGATGGATGCTATTTACAAATTTTTGGAGGTACAAGGATTGATAGGGAGTAATCAGCATGGTTTTATCAGGGGTAGATCATGCTTGACAAACCTGATTGAGTTTTTCGAGGGGGTTGCAAAAACAGTTGATGAAGGGAAAGCTGTGGATGTTGTCTATTTGGACATTAGTAAAGCTTTTGACAAAGTTCCCCACAGGAGGTTAGGAAAAAAGGTGGAAGCATTAGGTATAAATAAGGAGGTAGTGAAATGGATTCAGCAGTGATTGGATGGAAGGTGTCAGAGAGTAGTGGTAGTAAATTTTCCAATTGGAGGCCGGTGACTAGTGGAGTTCCTCAGGGTTCGGTCCTGGGTCCACTATTATTTGTTATATATATTAACGATCTGGATGTAGGGGTAGAAAATTGGATAAGCAAGTTTGCGGATGACACAAAGATTGGTGGTGTGGTGGACAGTGAGGAGGATTACTGTAGATTAAAAGGTGATTTAGGAAGGCTGGAGGTGTGGGCTGAGAAATGGCTGATGGAATTTAATACAGATAAATGTGAGGTGCTGCATTTTGGAAAGGCAAATTTAAATAGGTCATATTTGAATGGTAGACAATTGAGGAGTGCAGAGCAACAAAGGGATTTAGGAGTGATGGTAAATAGTACCCTCAAGGCTGATACTCAGGTAGATGGTGTGGTGAAGAAGGCATTTGGAATGTTGGCCTTCATAAATCGGAGTATTGAATTCAAGAGTAGGATGGTTATGATGAAATTGTACAAGGCATTGGTGAGGCCAAATTTGGAGTACTGTGTACAGTTTTGGTCACCAAATTATAGGAAAGATATAAACAAAATAGAGAGAGTGCAGAGAAGGTTCACGAGAATGTTGACAGGATTTCAGGGTCTGAGTTACAGGGAAAGGTTGTGCAGACTGGGGCTTTTTTCTCTGGAGCGTAGAAGATTGAGAGGGGACTTGATCAAGGTGTTTAAGATTTTAAAAGGGACAGAGAGTAAACGTGGATAGGCTTTTTCAGTTAAGAGTGGGGGAGATTCAATCTAGAGGGCATGGTTTAAGATTGAAGGGGGAAAATTATAAGGGGAACATGAGGGGAAATTTCTTTACTCAAAGGGTGGTGGGGATGTGGAATGAGCTTCCGGCAGACGTGGTCGAGGCGGGATCATTGGTTACATTTAAGGAAAGACTGGATCGTTACATGGATAGGAGGGGACTAGAGGGGTATGGACCGGGTGCTGGTCAGTGGGACTAGGAGGGTGGGGATTTGCTACGGCATGGACTAGTAGGTCCGAACTGGCCTGTTCTGTGCTGTAAGTGGTTATATGGTTATATGGTTATATGGTTATAACCGTTCAACAACCTCAAGCTCAAAAGAACAACTTTTATTTGGAGCAGCAAAACCATACAGACACACGCACTTGCCTTCTTCCTCTCTTATCTCTTCCCTTACACAAAGCACGGTCTCCAAGGCACACAGTGATACTCAGTATCAATGAAAGATAGTGAGTGAGGAACGGTAGGATTTAATACACATTAGATTTCGGCTGACCCAACTCTGTGTGCTTGAATAAATGAAGGGGGCAGGGAGCGGCCAGGTCACATCGGGAGGGGGTTGAGTCATCAGTGGGCAGATACACAGAGCAGCAGCAATATATACATATCACCACACATAGGAAGTAAAGAAGACAGACAGGAAATAAACCCCTCCCAGCCTCAGTTTAAAAACAGCTCATGTTGCAACACTTTTGGTGTGTTTTTTTAAAATCCTAGAACTACGGGGTTTGCGCCCAAGATGGCAATGCCTGTGCTGGGCCTGGGGAACATACTACAAAGGGTTGCAGACTCCAGGGGAGCAACGGACTGACACAGGGCACCAGAAATTGGGAGAAAACCACCTGTGGAGAAGGAGAACCTGGGAGATGACCCTGTAGGACGGTGACAGGGCCGGCCTTGACTTCACCCCACAGCGATCAGCGGTCAAAGGCCCCACATGGACCGCCTGCTGTTGGCAACACCAAGCTGTGGGCTGCTTGAGACTGGCTACCAGGTATTGGAGCCAGGATTCGAGCGGGTGCTGAGGGCAAGGATGGTTCCTGAAGGGCCTCGGGCGCTGAAGGTTTCCTGATCATGTCAGAGGTTCGGATCTGGAATACGAATTGATGATGATTTGAACGAGACTCTGTGCGGCTGCAGAGGCTGCGTTAGTGCTGGAGGGTAATCCATGATCACGCAGTGTCTCTGAAGAGGCTCTCTTCTGCTTCTCTTTCTCTTATTGTTAGAGGCGCCGGGCCATACTAATAACTTTGTTTGCCTAAAGGCAGACAAAAGTTGAAGTATATGTACATGATATTTATAACCTTTTGTTAGATAGCAATAAAAGGAACTTTGAACCTTTGGAAGTGGTCGTCAGTGGAGCAGCTGAAGGTGGAAGTGTGGCTATCGAATGTGCATCACATTGTACGGTTGCTGCAGAGAAATGGGTCGGAGGTCAATCCACAGGACCATTAGAATGGCAGAGAGGAGCACTGGAGTCTCTCTACCACACCCCCCCCCCACCACCCCCATCGACGTGATCTACCGGGATCATCGTCTGAAGTGTGCGCACAAAAACATTGAGGGCCCCTTTCACCCCACCCACAGCATCTTGCAGTTGCTCCTGTTAGGGAAGAGCTACAGGAGGGTCAAAGCCAGCACCTTATCTATTTCTCTTCCCACAGCAGCGAGAATGCAGAACGACCAAATGAACTGCTCTCCAAGACTCTCATATGTACAAAACGAAAGTTATCGATTTATTTATCGATAGTTTTTTTATTTATCTGCCTGCTTATTTACTTACGTATATGAACACTTGTCCTGAGATTGTATTGCTAGTCTGTGTGCATGTTACGTCTGGTGGTGCGTCTGCGTGCTTTGCACCGAGGACCGGAGAACGCTGTTACGTCAGGTTGTACTTGTACAATCAGATGATAATAAACTTGACATGAGGTCTTAACTCTGGAAGGCAAGCAGAGATCAGATAAGGTGCTTCTGCCCATTTTCTTAGCAGAAGGGGTCCGGGGTAATGACAGCTCATGGTAACAATAATGAGCTTATTGGCGTATACAATGTACACATGCACCCAAATTATTACTTGCTGCAGCCCAACAGGTATCTCTTTTTTTTAAAGACTTTATTTAAAATTTTATAACATGAATACAATAAAGAATTACATTTAAATGAAAATAGAAAAAAGAATTTAAAAGGTATGATTACAATATTACATCAGAAAACTACACAAAATAACCCCCCCCCCGGTAATTGTAACACAATATTAATAGTCTAACTTAAAATTAGTCCAACCCTCCGCCCCAAAATAAAGAGTGAAGAGTTAATAAAATTGACAATATTATATATGAAAAAAAATACCCACTTACAAAAAAAGAGATAAAACTTAACCTAAAACAATTCTAACAACAACAAAAAATATTGTCAATACTAAAATATCACACTTAAACATATATTTAAATCAAATTTAAATGCATATAATTAGCAAACGGAGTCCACTTTAACTTATAAAAAGACATTTTATCCTGAATTGAAAAAGATATCCTTTCCATAGTCAAACAAAATTTCATTTCCAAATACCACTTATCTAAAGTTAGTATATTTCTATCTTTCCAAGTAAGTGCTATACATTTCTTAGCCACAACTAAAGCTAAATAAATAAATGAAATCTGATAATCCTCTAAACCTAAATCGATTAATGATTGCATGTTCCCTAATAAAAATATATCGGGATCTAAAACAAGATGGATATTATATAAACTGTTAAAAACAGATTGAATACCTTTCCAAAACTGTTGCAATCGATCACAAAGCCAAACAGTATGCAAAAAAGTATTGGCCATCTGATCACATCGAAAACAAGAATCCAACTTACTAAAACCAAATTTTTTTAATTTCTCCGGCGTTAAATATAGCTGATGAATAAAATTATAATTAATCATCGCTAGTCTAGCATTAATTAATTTCCGAATACTATTCTGACAAATTTCCATCCAAGCTTCTTCAGCTATTTTATGTCCTAAATCTTTTTCCCATTTCAACTTATCTTTATCCCAGTCTTTTTTACTATCAATTTCTTGTAAAATACAATACAAATCAGATATATATCCCTTTTTTGGTATTGAAAGTGCATATTTTTCAAAACTAGATTCAGGCAATAAAATCATATGTCGACCACATAGCTGTTTTACAAAAGATCTGAATTGATAATATACAAATATAGAATTTGCACTAATATCATATTTCCTTTGTAATTTGTCAAAGGAACAAAAACAACCCTCAGAAAAACAATAAGATAAATTTTTTATTCCCTTCTTTTCCCATTGTTTCAAAGTGGCATTAGAGACCGTAAAAGGAACAAGTTGATTATTATATAATGGCAATCTTCCAGAATATATATTTTTAAGTCCTAATTTTTTAAGTTTACTTGTCCATAAATTCAATAAATGTTTCAATATTGGCACATCATAAGTTCATAATAAATTTTTATTCCATCGAAACAAAAACTCATGAGGAAATTTTTCTAAAATAACCGCCATTTCTATCTTTACCCAACTAGGTGGGTCGTCCATATTCATTAATGCACTAAGAAATTTGAATTGAGCTGCTTCATAATAATGCTGAAAATTCGGTAATCTTAAACCTCCAATTTGAAAATCCCACATCAATTTTCTCATTGCTACTCTCAGAAATTTTCCCTTCCATAAGAATTCTCTAATCGCTTTATATAAATCCTTAAAAAAACTTTTTTTTTAAAAATAAGGAATTGATTGAAACAAATATTGTATTCTAGGAAAAATATTCATTTTTATGGTATTAATCCTCCCTAGTAAACCCAAAGGTAGATCCCTCCACCTAATCAAATCTAATTTAATCCTTTTTATTAAAGGAAAATAATTAATTGAATATAATTCTTGAAATTCTGTATTAACATTAATTCCTAAATATTTAATTTGTGTAGTCCACTTCAAATTTGTAATATTTTTATATACTGAATAATCACCTTTACAAATTGGTAAAATTTCACTTTTAGCCCAATTTACTTTGTAACCAGATAATTGGCCATAAATTTCTAAACATTCTTGAATTGCTGGTAAAGAAATATCCGGATCCACCAAATATAATAAAACATCATCAGCAAATAAATTAATCTTATATTCCTCATTCAGAGCTCTCATACCTTTAACATTTTCATTTTGACATATTAATTGTGCTAAAGGTTCAATAACTATAGCAAATAAAGCAGGTGACAACGGACATCCTTGTCTAGTAGATCTTGTCAAACTAAAAGATTCTGAAATTTGGCCATTAACAGCAATTCTAGCCTTCAGGCTATTATATAAAGCCTTTATCAATCCAATAAATGAAGAACCAAAACAAAATTTCTCAAGTACTTTGAACAGAAACTTCCATTCCACTCTATCAAAAGCCTTTTCTGCATCCAATGAAACCACTATTGGATAATTCAACTGAAATTTAGATTTATTTATCAAGGTTATTAACCGTAAAATATTATCTGACGCATACCTGTTTTTTATAAATCCCGTTTGATCACCATGTATAATTTTAGGCAGATATTGAGCTAATCTATTAGCCATAATTTTAGCTACAATTTTATAATCTACATTTAACAACGAAATTGGTCTATAAGAAGAAACCTGTAAAGGGTCTTTATCTTTTTTTGGTATAACCGTAATTATTGCGTTAGAACAAGACTCAGGTAATTGAAAAGTATTGTAAGTTTGTTGTAATACATCCTTATAAATAGAAGATACATCAGCATAAAAAACTTTATAAAACTCTATAGAAAACCCATCTTCACCAGGTGCCTTTCCATTCGGCATGTCTCTTATTGCCCTTTCTATTTCATCTTCTGTAAAATGTTTATCTAACTCTTGTCTATCTTCTTGATTCAATTGTGGCAAGTTAAACTTTGATCCTGTTTTTATGTTTAAAGAAAATTAAAAGTAACTTTTGTTTAAGTATCCGTTTGTCTTGGTGAATTTCTATTGCTGCTGGGTTTTGGGTTCCTCTGGGCTTGTTACAAACCTCTCATCCTTTTTTGCATTGAAGAGAAAAGCCCAGCTCTGCTATCCTTGCCTCATATGGCATATTTTCCAATCCAGGCAACATCCTGATAAATCTCCTATGCACCATTTCCATAGCTTCCACATCTTTACTGTAATGAGGTGACCAGAACAGAACACAATATTCTAAGTGTGGTCTCACCAGATATTTATGGACTCCTGAACTTGTTTCCCTCATTAATGAGTCCCAGAAAAGCATAACTATCCTATCAACCTGCATGGCGAACTTATAGATTTCAACCCCAAGGTCCCTCTGTTCTTCCTCACTGTTAAGTCTCTGACCATTTACCATGTACACTGCCTTCGGGTTCGACCGAACAAAACGGGTCACCTCAAATTATCTGATTGAATGCCATCTGCCACTTTTCTGTTCAACTCTGCATCCTGTCTATATCCTGTCCTGTTGTAAACATCTGCACAATCCACATCACCTCCAACCTTCATATCAGCTGCAAAATTACTGATCCATACCTCTACTTCTTCATCCAAGTAATTTATAAAAATCATAAAGAGCAGGACTCCCAGACCAGATCCCTGCAGAACTCCACTAGTCACTGACATCTAGGAAGATTACTTTCTGTCCACTACTACACTCTGTTTTCTTCAGGCAAGCCAGTTCTGTACATGGATCCCATGCCTCATGACTTTCTGAACGAACCTCCATGTGGGACCTTGTCAAATGCCTCACTAATGCATGTGGACCAAGTTATAACCATATAACCATTTAACAATTTACAGTACGGAAACAGGCCATCTCGTTCCTTCTAGTCCACACCGATTTAAGTGAAACTCCACTAGTTCCACCTGCCCACTCCCTTGCCCATAACCTTCCAACCCCCTCACATCCATGCACTCATCTAACCTCCTCTTAAATGACAGTATCGACCCTGCCGCAATTAACTCTTCCGGAAGACCATTCCACTCAGCCACCCCTCTCTGAGTGAAGAAGCTCCCTCTTATGTTACTCCTAACGTTTTGCCCCCTAACCCTTAACTTATGACCCCTTGTTCCAATCTCTTCTACCCTCAGGGGAAAGAATCTATTCACATCTACTATATCTATTCCTTTCATAATTTTAATTACCTCAATCTTCTACGCTCCAATGAATAAAGACCCAGTCTACTCAATCTTTCGCCGTATTCAAGATACTGCAATTCAGGCAACATTTTCGTAAACCTTCTCTGCACCCTCTCTACCTTATTGATATCCTTCCTATAATTTGGAGACCAGAACTGCACACAATACTCCAAACTTGGTCTCACCATTGCCTTAAACAGTCTTAACATCACTCCCCCAGCTCCTATATTCTATGCTATGGTTTATAAAGGCCAGCATACCAAAAGCCTTCTTCACCACCCTATCTACATGGGAATCCACCTTCAAGGAATGTTGAACCATTATTCCAAGATCCCTCTGTTCCTCTGCATTCCTCAATGCCCTCCGCTTCACTGCATACATCCTGTTTTGGTTATTCATCCCAAAATGAAGCACCTGAGCTCGTGCCATTAGCCTGTGCTTGGTCCACACCTTTCCTATAAACCTTTCCTATAAACCTGTCCAAGCATCTCCTATAGCTGCACTTGTCTGCACCTCTGACAGTTCATTCCACATACTCATCATCCTCTGTGTGAGGAGACATTTCACCTCATGTCCCTCTGATGTCTCTCCACCCTGTCCTTCAATGCACGTTCTCTGGAAGGGAAATTGTGCAGGGCTTTGGGCAGGAGAGAGAGAGAGAGAGAGAAAGAGAGAGAGAGAGAGAGAGAGAGAGAGAGAGAGAGAGAGAGAGAGAGAGAGATATCACATGTACCCATATTCTGGACTGAATTGTCTCCCTCTTTGTTGGACATGCACTTGGCCCATCATTATGGATTGCTTCAATTAGAACTGACCCAGTCAAACTGAATGAAAAGCAGAATCGCTTTCAAAAGAATTATTAAAAAAACACAGTTACCCAAATTAATTAAAGTTGTCTTGTTTTCTTGCTGCACTTTTCACACGCTAGCAAAAGCATAAAGCATTTTTTTGCTTCAGAAGGAATTATAAAAGGATAAAGGGAGGATTTTTGATTAATTAGAGTTGATCTGGAATTCAAACAGAGTCATTAATTCCAGTGCAAAAAGGTCTTGGGTCGTTCAAGAGAAGAGGGACCTATCTACTCCAAGGACCGTGGCTTCACCGAGGGTAGACCTCTGGACCTCCAACTCACACAGTGTCATGGTAAATAGTAGTTTGGTGTGGTGGTGTAGTGGTTAAGTTACATGCTTAGCTGCCAGTGTTCTGAACCATTGATTAAGAAGTGTGTGTTCAAATGCCACCAAGGCAGCTGGGGAATCTAAATTCAATCAGGGATTAAAAAGTGAAGCTTGTAACAGTGGTCATAGATTGTTGTTAAAAAGCCATTAATTTTATCAAACCCAAGAGAACACTGTGTATTGTCCTGAAGCAGTGCATCCTGAATGTAAGTCCAACTCACTTACTTGGTAATAAAGGATGTGCTGTAGACCATAAGATATAGAAGCAGTAGGCCAATCAGCCCATTGAGTCCATTCTGCCATTGTATCATGAGCTGATCCATTCTCCCATTCAGCCCCACTCCCCATAACATCTGATACCCTGACTATTCAGATAATATCACTCTCTGCCTTAGATACACCCATGACCTGATCACCATACTTATCCATGGTAGCAAATTCCAAAGATTCACTGCACTCTGGTGAAAGAAATTCTTCCACATCTCTCTTTTAAACAGGGCACCCTTCATTCCAGAAGTTGTGCCCCCTTGTCCTACACTCCCCCACCACAGGAAACAACCATTCTACATGCACTCTGTCCAGGCCTTTCTTTATTAAAAATGCTTGAAGTTCCCCCCTCAAGTTACACGTCTTTACGATATGAGAGGAACTGGAGCCTGGAAGGGGAGGGGGGGAATAGACACGGTCAGAGGTTGAACCTGCATGCTCCACACAGACAGCACAGGGCGTCCTTCAACCCTGAAGTTGTGCTCTCTTGTCCTCGACTCTCCTACCATAAGAAACAACCTTTCTACATCTACTCTGTCCAGGCCTTTCAACATTCAAAATAATTCTGTGATGCTCATACCTCATTTTTTTGCAATTCATGGAGTACAGCCCAAGAATCGTCAAACACTCCTCATATACTAATCCCATAATTCCAGGAATCATTCTTCTGAATCTTCTCTGAACCCTCTCCAATGCCAGCACATCCCTTCTTAAATAAGGAGCCCAAAACTGGACCCTGTACTCCGGCTGAGGCCTCACCCGTGCTCCCTATCAAAGGCTGCAGGAAGACAGCTCACCAATGCCTTCTCTCCCTCTCTCTCCTTTCCTACAGCTCCCAGGCCTGGTGCCAGACTATTTTGTGCTCTAGGCCAAGCTGAGCACGGGATGGGGGTGGCGGGGGGGCAGCTGACTGGGTCGAGCAGGGGGAGGAGGGTGCTGACCAGGTTGAGTGGGGGAGGGAGGGGTGGGAGTACTCATTGGGCCAAGCGGTGGGTGCAATCCCTGATGTGAGGTTCGACATGTGCCATACCACTTCCTCCCTCCGCCTTACCAGACTGACGCGCGTGCTTATAGCCCGTTATTCAGAACCACGTCATTCATGCCGGAGCTGTCGGAAACTCTCCTCAACAGCACTCCTCTGAGATCTGCACCCTAAGCATCTGCCTAGTTGGCCTGCAGCTCTCCACCCACCCCATTCCCTTCCTTCTCCTATCAGAGAGCTACCCTTCTTAGATCCCCTCCCCCTCTCACTTCACAGAATCTACCTCCCACCTGTGTCCACCTATGACCTATGACCTCTGTCCCTTCCTCCCTCTCTCCACTCCTTCTCCCTCCTTTCCCCACCTTTTTTTGTACGGGCACCTTCCTGTTTTATTTTCAATCTGACAAAGGGCCAGGACCTTCCTGTGGATGTTGCATGACCTGCTGAGTTTGGGTATTGCAGAACCCCAATATCTGTAGATTTTCTTGTTTATCTCACCAGCACCTCCTCAAGAAATCCATGGAGAGAAATAGACAGTCAACATTTTGAATTGGAACCCTTTACCAAGACATACCTTATTGGGTATGACCTAGAGTGTGAAATTCATTCATTTTGAGAAAAGCAGAGATGAGGCTTTTTAAGGCATTAGTCAGACCACACTTGGAGTATTTTGTAAAAACACAAAGCTGGAGAAACACACTTGGTTAAACATTACAAAGATAATAATACAGAACCAACGTTTCAGGCTTGTGGCCTTTATTGAGGCTCTGTCTGTGGCAAAGAACTTGGCAAGCACACCAGGAGTCTCATTCTCTGCACTGTCTGAATCTGGTGAACGTACATGAGGATTATTGGCTGGCTCTGGCACTGTACTCTCTGCAGTTTAGAAGGATTGGTGTGGGAGGGGGTGGTTTATACTGAAAGAACTGGATAGATGGACATGGGGAGGACGCTTCCTGTGGAGGGGGAGTCTGGGACCAGAGGACACTGCCTCAAAAAAAAAGTCCCCTTGGAACAGAGAGGAGGGTGGTGAATCTGTGGAATTCATTGCCTTGGATGGCCGTGGCAGTCAAGTCATTGGGTAGATTTCAGACAGCAGTAGATAAATTCTGGATTGGGAAAGGAATTAAGGGTATGGAGAGAAGGCAGGAGAACGGGCTGAAAAAGTCAGTAAATCAGTCATGATGGAATGGAGGGAGGGACTCGATGGGCCAAATGACCTCATGTTCTCCTATGTCATTTGGTCTCAGTGATGATAGTCGTGAGACCTCACAACTAACTTGCTCCTGGGTGGTTTTCTGAACATCAGTGGACTTCAGCCTATTGCAGTCATGCTGGGTGTAATGGGTGATGGGCCATCAGTCGTGCAATGAAGCACGTTTAACGTTAGACCAGCGTGATAGACCAGCGTGACTGCGGCCTGCGACATGCATATAACATATTGCAGTTACTCATAGGCCCAGTCCAATTGCATCACCCAAACCCCCGACAACTTGGTGGCTGGAACTCCGTCCAGAAGTGTTGCACAGAATTACAGCAAAAGTAACTGTAGAAAACACAAATCGTTGTTCATCAGCCTTTCTCGAGTGAGAGCCTGGCATCCAGCCTTTAGTTTGGTTCTGCGCTCAAAAGTTCTGTGCTTATCATTAAAAAATGATGGGTGGCACACTTAGCACGACGCTATTACAGCACCTCCAACCCGGGGTTCGAATCCAGCACTGTCTGTGAGGAGTTGATATGTTTTCCTCATGTCTTTATTTGTTTTCCCCGGGAGCTCGGGTTTCCTTCCATGCCCCGCGGGGGGTTAGTGGGCTAATTGGATGTAAATGGGTGTCATGGGCTCATGGGTCAGACGAACCTGTCACTCTAAATTAATTAACAATCCGCACGACTGACATACTACATTTTACGCATAACCAATAAATATTGAAACTGCTCACACTATCCATCCGAGACTTTATTAAACAACATTTATTTCTTTTACATGTATATATTTGTTCTGCATGTGCATCCTTTGTCTGTACATGCATTATGTCTGTTTTGCACCGAGGACTTGAGAACGCTGTTTCGTCAGGTGGCAATTGTGCAATCGGATCACAATAAACTTGAAATTATTCCTTACTTTGTTATTTCTCTTTCTTTTATATTTCTTTCATGTGTGTGTTTCATCTCTCTGGAAAGTTGCACAAGCAAAGCTTTCACTGCATCTGTACGTTTGCGTATGACGGTACACTTCATTCAGTCGTTCAGGTATTAACATCCATCAAAAGATTGTTTAGGAGGTGTCAAACAAATTTCCCGGTACCATTTTCGCAGCAAAGAGAACGGTAAATATATCAGAAATCCAGGAGTCCAATTAATGAGCAACTTAAATACATTAATATTAAGAAGGATAAATTAAGGGATTAATTGAATGAGATGCCTTGGGGTGCAGAATGAGATTACTACAAACATAATGGTTTGGTTACTGCAACAGTAAAATTCTGCAGATGCCAAAAATCTGAAAATAAAAACATTTAATCTGAAAATAAAAACATTTAAATCTGAAATAAAAACATTTAAATGCTTGAAACACCAGCAGGTCAGACAGCAGTTGTGGAGAAGGAT
This sequence comes from Narcine bancroftii, assembly GCF_036971445.1. Taxonomy (NCBI): domain Eukaryota; kingdom Metazoa; phylum Chordata; class Chondrichthyes; order Torpediniformes; family Narcinidae; genus Narcine; species Narcine bancroftii. The sequence continues at coordinate 8,656,023 of NC_091472.1, forward strand.
AAGGTGAAAACAAAAACAACATGATGTTTCCATCATGCAGCGAGGTTTTTTGGTGGTATTGGAGTAGTAAAGGAGCTTCATAAAGGAGCTTCATATAAATGAGCTTCATATTCCTGATAGCCATTGAGAATAAAAGCACTTTCTGCTTGAAGGGAGCAGACTTTTAAGTCAGGGGTGACCAACCTTTTCATTTTTAATTATTAAGTTAGACATATAGCACGGTGACAGGCCATTTCAGCCCACGAGTCCTTGCTGCCCCGGTACATAATGGCTTGTTTACCGTGCTCTAGGTCTAAATTAAAAATTAAAAGGTTGGCCACACCTGCAAGTTTAAGGTGAGGGGGAATGATTTACTAGGAATTTGAGAGGTAACTGACCATGCTTGTTGACTTTATTTTTCTTTAAAACTACTTGTTTTAATAAATTAAACACGCTGTATTTGCTAATGAATAAACGATAAAAATTTACCTGTTCATCTCTTCTTTATTCCTTCTTAAATTTGAATTTTAAAAGTACTGGAAAGCCAAAGTTCTGGACTGACCCAATCCCCGATTAGTCCAGATTTTAGGACTTTGTATCTTCTAAATAGGCAACATGTTCTGAAATCAGCGGTGCAGAGGGACTCGATCGTCCTCATGCAAGGTAACCCATTTTGGGCAGACTGAAAGGTGGTTTATCACACAGTTCAATCTTGGTCAGTGTTACAAATCAAAGACCCTGTGATTGTAGCAAAAATGCAGAAATGCTGGAGAAACTCAGCAGTGTCCATAGCAAGTGAAAATATATAACTGATGTTTCAGGCCTGAATAGACAACAGACTGACGTCTGAATTAAAAGGTTGGGGAGGGAAGAATGGGCAGGGGGGTTGTACAGAAAAAAGGTGTTAATTATATATGGATGGGTCACAGGAGAGAGGATTGTTACAGAGTTCTGTGTTGTGTATTGACCGATGTGTTGTGTGGTTTTGTCTTGGAAAGTGTGCCTTTGAGAGCCAAGGTGAAGGTGGACTGCTGAGAGAGTGGGAGACGGACTGGGTATGTGCAGAAGATGATCTAGAAATTTCTGGACTTGGAAGACAAACCACCACTGGGTGTGGCTGTGAAGTGGAAGGAGGCCCCAGCAGAGTCAGTGTCTAGGAGGCAGTTTGGAAAGTTGGGCATTTTAAAAGGGATGAACATTCTGAAGGCAGCCGGAAGGATCCAGACCAAGCCTTTGTTCCTCTCTCGGCAAGCAACACAAGAAGACCACTTCGAAATTCGTGCTCTATCTCTCTCTCTCTAAAAGATCTTTTGGTTGCAGCTTACCAAACAAGCTGAATTTTATTTATGATCTTTACTTCGATTGTAATCAAAGTTTTGTGAGGGTTATGTGCTTTGTGTCTATGTATTTTTCTGTGGACTGGTTAGAAATATAACAGACTTTGATTACATATGTTATATTTAGGCTGGGGAATTTATTAGTTTACACTGATATAGAAATTTGTATATTAACCAGTGGGCATTGCTATAAAAGGGGGATTTGAATTAAAGTTTGAAGGTGAATTTTGTTAATAAAGTAATTGTTCATCTTTACCCCCGTGTGATCTGCCTTCTTTGTGGTTGCTGGTTTGATCTTGTAACAGGATCATGTCATTCCCATTCCAGAGTAGAACAATAATGGCATGGGTCTCCTTTTTCTTCCTGTGTCCCAAAAATGTCCTGGTTTGTTCAGTGCTTTATTCATCCCCACACTCCCCCATGTAACAATCAGGAACAGATGACGGGTGTGTGAGACAAAATAGGTTAGAGGGAAATAAGAGGGGATTTGGGCTGAGGGATTTGTTCATCTGGGAGCCAAATGGTCTACCTCTGTGCTTAATAATAAACAGTCAGCTGTTTCTTGAAGAGATTTTGATTGTACCTCAGTTGCGCAGTGATTGGGAACATTTAAGTCCTGTGAAGCTTGTTGGATACCTCAAGAATACTCATTCCTTTCTCCCCATCCACTCCTCAATTTGGCACATCGCAGGGTCAGACTCTGCAAAGAGATTGTCAGTAATCTTGGCTCTTGTTAGTCCTCTACTCCTTCTCTCTCTCTCTCTCTCTCTTTCTCTCTTGCTCTCTCTCTCTCTCTCTCTCCCTTTCTCCTCCACTCTCTTTCTTTATCTCTCTTTTGTTCTCTCTATGCTGTCCTCTATCTTTCTCTCTCTTTCTCTCTCCTTCACTTTCTTTCTTTCTCTCTCTTTCTTTCTATTTCTCTCTCCCCCTCTCTTTCTCCCTCCTCTTTCTCTCTACTACTCTATCTCTCTCTCTCTATCACACGCACACACACTCTCTCACTCTCTCTCTTTTTCTTGCTCTGCCATCGCAACCACAAACACAGCCTCATAGATCTGTTGCTTTCCAATTCGCCTGAACAGTTTGCACACAGGTAACTACAAACCAGTGGTCGGGAAATTGCTGGAGAGGATTCTGAGAGATAGGCATTTAGATGCCAGGGGGATATTTAGGAGAACCATTCTGGATCGGTATGTGGGAAAATGGGTCTCAAGAACTTGACAGAGTTTTTTGATGAGGTGACGGAGAAGGTGAGTGAGGGCAAGGCAGTTGATGTTATTGATATGGGTTTTAGTAAAGTATTTGAGAAGGTCTAACATGGCAGGTTCTGGCACACCGGATAGGAGGTCCATGAACCAACTGGATGAAAAACTGACTCAGTGATAGGAGTCAGAGAATGGTCACAGAGGGCAGGTTTACAGACCGGGGACCAGGGGAGTGGCTCAGGGCTCGGTATGAGGACCCTTGGTTTTTTTTATAATATAAACAAATGATTGGACAAGAATGTTTGTGGAAGGTAAGTTTGGTGATGACATGGAAATATGTATTCTGGTGGTTATTCTTCACACCGGGACCCTTGGAGGAAGGAAGGTGGTGGGAACCAAGCAGGCTGAGTTCAGGGAAGAATCTCCAAAAGAAAATGGGTGGCACGGCGTAGCGTTTAGCGCAATGCTACTACAGCACCAACAACCCCTGCTAGAATTACAAGGTGCTGCATTTGGATAAATCGAACCAGGGCAGATCTTGCTCTGCTTAAAGCATTGCACTGAAGTGGGTTATGGAGCAGAGGGAAAATCCAGGCCACATCCTGGTAAATCTCCTCTGCACCCTCTCCATTGCTTCCACATCCTTCCTGTCATGAGACGACCAGAACTGAACACAATATTCCAAGGTGGTCTCACCAGAGTTTTATCGAGCTGCAACACTACGGCATGACTCTTAAACTCAATTCTGACTCATGAAGGCCAGCATACTATAAGCCTTCTTATCTATCTTATCAATCTACATGATAACCTATGGATTTGGATTCCAAAATCCCTCTTTTTTTTCCACACTGTTAACCCTGAACTCTGCCTTCAGGTTTGACTTTCCAAAATGCATCACCTCACACTTATCCGGACTGAACACTATCGACCACTTCCCTTCCCAACTCTGCCTCCTGTCTATATTCTGTTTGAACCAACGACAACCTTCAGTGCCATCCACAACTCCTCCAACCTTCGAATCACCCATCCTTCCTGCTCCTCATCCAGGTCATTTATAAAGATGACAAAAAGCAGGGGTCCCAGCAAAGAACCTTGTGGAACTCCAATGAACATCCAGGAAGAAGGCTTGCCTTCCATTATCACTCTCTGCTTTCTACATGCAAGCTCAATTTTTATCCAAAGTTCCATGGATCCCATGACATTCTGAACTAGTATCTCACACAGGCGGATCAACCTCTATGGCAATCTTGAGAGATCTATGGATTTGGGTGCCAAGATTCCTCTTTTTTTTCCGCACTGTTAACCATATACTCTGCCTTCAGGTTTGATCTTCCAAAATGCATCACCTCACACTTATCCAGACTGAACTCCATCTGGCATTTTTCCGCCCAACTCTGCATCTAGCCAATATCCTGTTGATATTGTCACCAGTGACAACCTTCTACACTAACCGCAATCATGGTGTGGTCGACCAACATACTGACCCACCCCTCCATTTCTTCGACCAGGTCATTTATAAAAATCAGAAAGGCCTGCCCCCGAACAGGTCACCACGGAACTCCACTAATCACCGACCTCCAGGCAGAAGGCATTCCACCCGCTGCTATTTTTTTGCTTTCCATAGGTGAACCAATTCTGAATCCACGTAGCCAAAGCTCCTTGGATCTGATGCCTCATGACCTGCTGAATGAGTCTCCATGGTGCATCCACATGCACCACATCTTCTGCCATTTCTCCATCAATTTCTTTCGTTACCAGTTCAAAAACACTCAGTTAGGCTTGTGAGGGCACAAGCTCGGTATGGACGAGCCAGGCCAGTTTACCTGCTGTGAGGCTCTGATGACACGATGGCTCTTATATCACCATTTTTAACATGCAAGATCTCACATCTCAACAGAAAGGAACATGGTCTACCTATGGTCTATTTCCAACGGGACCTGATAACAATGTAATATGTTAATTCAGGAAATTATTCTTTCTAACTCATGATGATATATGGCCTGGTGCTTTGAAGAGTCACCTTGCTGTCTCTTTTCAATCAGTTCACTCATTGATATTCTCTTTCAGAAGGGATATGAAATTAAGAGTTACCGATTTTACAATAACAGTGGAATGCAGCTCAAATACAAAAGTTGGATAAATGAATAAAAGATTATGATTTATTTCACTTTGACTTCAATTGAAATTAATTAAAGATGCAAGCTTGTTTTAATCATTCAGTCTGTCTCCGCTTGATAATTAGCCACCCATTCGCCACAGTGGAATTACTTTACAGTCTGTCTTCCTTGGCCTGCAGTCCTATTATTGCGAGTTTATTCAAATAAGATGACATCTGCATGATAAACCACTTCTATTTCAAATCATGTCCCCGTCAACTGCAAAATATATAGTTGTGCAGGTTAAATATATAGAGAGAGTCAACTGCAAAATATATAGTTGTGCAGGTTAAATATATAGAGAGAGTGGTCTGTGTGGCATGGATCTCCCTTGGGTGCTCCAGCTGTACAAATGATTAAGATTCAGAAATCCATTGAGGGTGTCAAAGAATATGGGGAAAAGGCAAGGAGAACAGGGTGTGAAGGAAATAAATACATTCTCCATGTTTGGGATGGCAGAGAGCATTTAATGGGCTGAATGGCCTCAAACTGCTCCTATCCCAGTGAAAATAAATTTTCATCATCAGTCTTTTCATTGGACACCTTCGCTCCATCTGTTACAACGGCAATGACCTCCCAGTGACCATCCATTCCCACACCAACATGTCTATCCATGGCCTCATGCACTTCTGAAGTGAGGCAACCTTCATATTGGATGAACACCAACCAGACGGCATTGACTCCCTCCAGGTTCCGTTAACACCCTCCCCTTGACTCTCTTTTTCCCCATCCCTTTATCTTCTTTCCTCAACCCCTCCTTCCTTCTCCTCTCAGAGAGCTAACCTCTCCCACGTCACTTCTCTGTTATCTTCCCACCTATATCCACCTAATTCCTCACCTGTTAGTCCCACCTTCCCCTTCCTCCCTCCTCTCCTCCTCCTCCCCCACCATTTTATTCAGGTGCCTACCTATTTTTGCATTCACCTGACAAAGGACCCAAGCCCAAAACCTTGGTTCCCCTTTCCTTCCTGTGGGTGCTGCGTTACCTGCTGAGTTTCTCCAGCACACTTGTGTATGACACTTGACCCCAGCATTGGAAGACTCTCTTGTATATTCAGTCAGAGGTATCATGTTATACCTCTCTAATCCGACGACGTCAGCACCTGACCATTGCTGGATCACAGAAAGTGCCAGAAAAACAGAAATTGATGCCTAAGGGAGCCCTGCATGTAAACATATCAAAGGTAGAACAAAGCTTAAAACAGGAAATAATACGGTGGGGTGGCACGGTTAGCGCCACGCCTTTACAGTGGTAGTAATTGGGACATTAGTACAAACTCCTTGCGGGACTCGAACCCTGTCCTGATTTCTGGCCCTGTAAAGGTTGACTCTGCCGCCATTAGAACAAACTTCTGACAGACAGCACGAGACTCGAACCCTGGTCCTGAACGCTAGCCCTGTGAAGTTGAATCTGCTGCCATTAGTACAAACCCCTGACAGACAGCACGAGACTCGAACCCTGGTCCTGAACGCTAGCCCTGTGAAGTTGAATCTGCCGCCTCTAGTACAAACCCCTGACAGACAGCACGAGACTCGAACCCTGGTCCTGAACGCTAGCCCTGTGAAGTTGAATCTGCCGCCTCTAGTACAAACCCCTGACAGACAGCACGAGACTCGAACCCTGGTCCTGAACGCTAGCCCTGTGAAGTTGAATCTGCCGCCATTAGTACAAACCCCTGACAGACAGCACGAGACTCGAACCCTGGTCCTGAACGCTAGCCCTGTGAAGTTGAATCTGCCGCCATTAGTACAAACCCCTGACAGACAGCACGAGACTCGAACCCCAGACACGATCGCTGGCCTAACCTGCTAATTGTATCCAGCTTCTAAATTTAAAATTTTAAAATGTTATTTGCCACACAGTAGAAGGCGATTCTAGCCATTGAAACCCATGACACCTATTACACCCTTGTAGGGCAACATGGTTGGCATAGCAGTTCGTACAATGCCTTCACAGCATTAGAAATCGGGACCAGGATTTGAATCCCACGCTGTGTGTAAGGGGTTGGCAAACTCTCCCCGTGTCCGTGTGGGTTTTCCCCAGGGGCTCCAGTTTCCTCCGCTGTTCAAAACCTACCAGGAGTGTAAAATAAATGGGTGTAAATCGGGAGGCATGGACTGAAATAGCCTGTTACTGATAAATTTAATATGTTTTTTGTCAATACGTTGATAATTTTTTGGAAATATTTAGGCCTACAGCATGGTAACAGCCCATGAGCCCGTGCCGCCCAAATACCCACTACAGCCTCCTTACATTTCAAATGGTGGGAGGACACCAGAGCACCCAGAGCAGACCCACTCAGACACAGGGAGAACATACAAACTCTTTGCAGGACAGTGCGGGATTCGAACCCGATTTGCTGGTACTGTAATATTGCTTCCGCTAATGTTGGTCAGGAAATCAGCCACAAATCTTTATCGCGATGCTGGCAGTGTCAACTTGCTCTGCCTAAGTTAGTGCCTTGAGGAAGGGCTCAGGCCCGAAAAGTTAGAGATCCATCTTTACCTCCTATGGACGCTGCGAGACCTGCCGAGATCCTCCAGCATTTCTGCGTTTTTACTGCAATCACAGCGTCTGCGAACTTTCGTGTTTTACTCTACCCATATTAGATGCACACTTCTTACATAAGAATTGTTGCGACACTTCGAAAGGATGCTTCATTGGAATATTCTGTGAATTTTGAAAGCTGCGTGCAGGAAATGCAAATTATTCTTCTGTCTTTATCTTTTTGTATCAAAAGGATCAGGGAAACTACACAATCACACTCTTGGATCTGAACATAATAAGTAAATGGTTCTTATGAATAAAAAGATTCCAAAAAATTGAATTGCACAGAACCTTTAAGGCAAGACAGACCAGGTCCTATGTGAAGTAGAACAATCAATATTCTGACTGTGAGCTGGATTGCTATTGATTTTAAAGCAATCTCCAACTAATTCACATCATTTATCTTTTCCCATTTGTAGAGGAGCGTTCTCCTTGGTGGAGTAATCATGCACTTCAGTGCTCCACACCCCCAGTCCACCTCCTCAGTTTCAACGCTCAGGTAATGCGCCTTGCTTGTTTATTGGTTGTGTCTGTTAGGAGGCAGTGTGTCATTGGGCCGACCATGTCGGTGATTCGAGAAGGTTTGCGGTCTTCACACTTGCTCTCCCACTGCCTCCAAACGGAGACGGTGATGCAGTCCGTAAGAACGGAAGATGTGCCACAGTTGCACAAGGTTTCAGTGAGGTCACAGTTCTGATTCAAGATTCAAGATTCTGATTCTTTTACGGTCATGTAATTAAACCGGGGTAATAGTACACGAAAATGCCTTTAGTCTGTTGTAAGGCAGGCAAAGATTCGCCATCAGCAGAAATTGCCCGGCACCCCTCACAGTCAGAGAAAGAGAAGCAAAAGAGAGTCTCTTCGGCGTCATCAAGTGTCTGTGGATTCACCTCCAGTGCTTCCGCCACCTCCGCAGTTGCACAGACCCGACTTCGATACACCGGCCACCCGAAGCCAGATCCAATTCTCCGACATTATCAGGAAGTCTTAAATGCCCTCAGCACCCTCTCGCGTCCCGGTTCTGATACCTGGCACTCTTTCCTCCAGCACTCCACAGCCTGGTGTGAGTCCTTCGACCGATGGTCCCCAGCAGCCTGGAGCCCGTGTGGTTCCTCACCTTGACTCACCAGCAGCCCGCCGCTGCCTGTGCATCCTTCAGCTGCAGAGACCCTCACTGGTCCACTGCCATGTTCACCGTCATCTCATTTGATTCTCTGGCCTCCCCATGGTAGGAAGAGTACACTTACATTGGATGCAGTGTTTGAAAAGGTTTAATAGGTGGAACAATTTGAGTCCTAGAGTCAAAAGACCATAAGATATGGGAGCAAAAGTAGGCCAAAGATGCAGAATGGAGAAACGGCTGCCCCCATCGAGTCCACTCTAGCCATCAGCCACCCATTTACACCAATCTTCGGGGAATCCCGATTAGCGTAGATATTAAGCACAGTGCTATTACAATGCCTGTGAACCAGGTTCGATGCTAATGCTGTCTATAAGGAGTTTGTAGGTTCTCCCTGTGTCTGCGTGGGTTTCCTCCGGGTGCTCAGGTTTCCTCCCATGTTCCAAAAACATTTAGTTGGAATAGGCTCATGTCCCAGAATGACCTTCTACCATGCTGTATGTCTAAATTTTTTTTAATTAACATTTTAATGCAAAGGGATTAATGCAGGTACATAGAAACATAGGGACGTTACAGCGCAGAAAGCAGGCCATTTGACCCTTCTATCTGAGCCAAACTTTTATTCTGCCGAGTTCCACTGACCTGCACTCAGTCTGTATCCCTCTATATCTATACCATCCATGCACTTGTCCAAATTCTTCTTCAAATTCAGCCCTCATTCAGATGGCAACTCATTCTACACTCCCACCTTTCTCTGCGTGAAGGTGTTCTCCCTAATATTCTGCCTAAACTTTTGTCCTATGGTTTGTATCTCACCCACCCTCAGTTGAAAAGGATCATGGATAGAAAAAGTTTGGAGGGATATGGGCTGAACTCAGGCGAATGGAACCAGTTTGGATAGCATGGAGATATTGGGCCAAGCAGCCCATTTCTGTGCTGTCCAAGTCCATAACTCATTTTGAGATCACAGTTCTGGTCTCCCCATTGAAGGAATGGTATACTTACACTGGAGGCAGCATGGAGAAGGTTTAATTTGAGACAGAGACACAGCGGGATACACATCTTGTATTCATATGTGTGAGTTCTTAGACAACACAGGAATGAAGGAAAAGGTTCTTTACTTTAAAGTTGATGTAAACAGCCCATGAGGCAGGCCATGAGGCTACAAGTCTCCATTACCGATCTTGCATCCTGTCTCTTGCTCCATGTCAGGCCCTTGTGGCAGCCAAATCTAATCTAACAGTTACTGTAATCAAGGCCTTGCTAGTGGTCATGCAAACATGATCACTGTCATTACAAGGCCCTTCAGCCCAATGAGTCTGTGCTGACCTCTGACCTAACATTCTTTATTCTCCCTTGACCTCGATTCCTCCTGGGTTTCACACACCAGGGGCTAATTAACCTTCATGTCCTTGGGATGTGAGTGATTCAGGAGCACCTGGGGAAAACCCACGCAGTCACAGAGAGAACATACAAGCAGCTAGGTCACCATCGATCCTGGGTCTCCAGAGCTGGGAGGCAGTGTGTCTACCTGTAGGGGCACCCCTGTGCTGCCACTTTTTGTGATCGTTGGGTTCACTTTGGATCACTGTGCTTCCACGTCGGAGGAGAGTCAAGTTCCATTTAGAAATTGTATAATAGAACAGTCACTCTCCACGGGGAGGAGTAAAACACGAAAGTCTGCAGGCGCTGAGGTTGTAGTAAAAACACACAGAAATGCTGGAGAAACTCAGCCAGTCTTGCAGTGTCCACAGGAGGTAAAATTATATTACCGACATCGTGGGCCTGAGCCCTTCTTCAATAAGCAAAGAGGGCCCCTCATTTAGGGCGGCATGGTTGGGGTAGTGGTTAGCACAACACATATACAGAACCAGCAATTGGGACCAGGGTTCGAATCTCACGCTATCTGCAAGGAGTTTGTACATTCTCCCTGTGTCTGTGTGGGTTTTCCTGGGGATCTCTGGTTTCCTCCCACAGTTTAAAACACATTAAATTAATTGGGTGTAAATTGGGTGGCACAGATTCAGGGGCCGAAATGGCCTGTTACCGTGCTGTATGCCTAAATTTAAAATAATTATACGTTGAAGAAGAGCTCAGTTCCAAAACGTCAGCCCTTCTGGGGGGCGGCTCAGAACACTTAAAGTAGAGCCTTGTTTTCTTTTCACCTCACCTAACCTAAATATTTTAAATGGTTTTTTGTTGACAGTAGAAGTACAGAAGAAAGTAAAACTTGACGGATTCTGAGGGAAGGGGCCCCATGAATCTTGACCTGAGACCTAAGTTAGGGCATAGCTGAGAAAAGGTTGAGAACGGCCACTGTAGATCATGAAATCCAGGCTTCACAGAAATGCTTGCAAAGAACATTGCAGCTCCACACATGTGCACTTATCTCTAAAGCTCCTGTTTGCAATGAGAGAGGTGAGTATGATGAAAGGATTGAGGTCTCACAGCAGAGAGTGTGGGAATTTCTCTACAGCTCAGACAGCAACTGTGGGGAAAGAAACTAGAGCATCAAGTTGCCAACCTATGCCTGTCCTTCCCCTCATCCATTGCCAGGGTGAGGCCCAAATGCCTGGGTGGAAAACTGCTGAATTTTCCAATTTCAAGTAGACTCCTCTGCGATGCGGTTCCATTGTTTCCTTTGGTCCCGTTCCTCCAGCCAATTCCAGTGCATGTTTTTTGACTCACTGCCCCAGTCGTCTCCAAACTGATGCCCCTGCCTGTCTCTCCCACCTCCACCTTCCCAGTTTCCTATTACCCTGTGCCCCTCCCTGACCATTCCCCCTCCTGCTAACTTCTCTATTCATCTTAGTCTTGAGCCCTGAAGTGTTGACTGTTCATTTCAATCCACGGATGTTGTCTGGCCTGCTGAGACCCTCCAGCATTGTTTGCTGAAGGTTACGTCATCTGCAGTTGTGTTGAACATCTGTGGACAGATTGGGCATGTGGTCAGATTCTCTCTCAAACTTCCACAGCACTGCACCTGGGTCTCTGGAGCTGAGAAGCACTGTGGAAACTGTACTGATTGGGAATTCGATTGCCCACTCTATTGAAGGTGGCAAACACAGCCAGGTCCATCACAGTCTTGGAAGATATGCAGAAGAGGCCACCTCAAGAAGGCAGCTAACATCAGAAAGGACTTTCACCACCCCGGTCACAACCTCTTCTCACTGCTGCCAGAAGGTACAAGAACCGGAAGATCAGCACCTCTGGTTTCAAGAACAGTTACTTTCCAACAGGTATCAGGCTCGTGAACCTCCCCTTAACACACTAATCAGAAACTGGTCTGAAATTACAAAATGATTGTCTGCACTAATGCAGTTCCTTTAATTTCTCGGACTCGAACACCAATCTGGGACTGCTCTGACATCAGAAAAAGTCTGCCTGGACTATTTTTTGCAAGTCAATTTTTTTTAGCACCAGGATCATCGTGAATATTTACTTTTGATCCTTATGACTCTTTTAAATTAATTCAAAGTTCAGATTTACTGTCAGAGTATATACATGACATCAGATTCTTTACCCTGTGAGCCAGGCAGAATTTTATTTATCCAGGACCAGAAATGCAAGCACCGACCGGAGGGGGGACATCTCTACAAAGTGAAGGGAGGGAAGTTTAGGAGTACGTTTTTTATGCAGAGAGTGGTGGGTGCCTGGAATGTCTTGCCGGGACTGGTGATGGAGGTTGAAACGTTAGGGGCCTTTAAGAGGCTTCGAGACAGGCACGTGAATGAAAGGAAAATAGAGGGTTTAGTCCTTTTCTTTCGGTAGGAATAAATGGGTCAGCCTAACATTGAGAGCGAAAGGGCCTGTACTGTGCTGTATTATGTACGATGCTCTATGGTATTGCAAAAAATAATTGTTCTCTATGTGTATACGGCTGCTCCCCCACTTACGAAGGACCGACTTCCGATTTTTCAGGGTTACGATGGTCCAAATCCGTACTTTCAATTCCGATCCATTCCTATGCTTGTGCTATGCGGAGATGAGGGTGAAACTGATGACCCTATCGCTTCAGGGCCCCCACCATCCTCACCACCCAGTAATTAATTTTAGTTCAACACTTCAAAAGTTTGTCATGCCCCATGTGCTTTCAGCTGTACATTAATGGGTTTTTTTTCTCTCAGTGTGGAATAAAGGTATTCAAAATTTAATTCTAAAAAAAATGGTCAGTGCGGTATTCTTTATCAACTTACGTTTTTTTCCGACTTACGATGGGTTTACCGGAATTTCAAGTTGAAACAAAACATTGAAGCATAAACAAGAAAGATGTGCAAACTGCAATGCAGAGAATAATAAATAATGTGCAAGAGACCTTAAATGAATCGCTGATTGAGTTTCTCAATTCAATTAGTTTATTTTTTTACAAGGACCTGTTCGTCTGCAGCAAGTAAGAATTTTGAGGCATAGGTTTGCTGTACAATGTGTGTGAAAATAAACTCAGTCTCAATATAATGTCTGTCACAGCCTGTTCCCATGCTGTACAGTTTATTACTCGAGTATCCAAACCTATTTTTATTTGCATTGAGCCGCCTCGTCTGTATTCCGAGGTTTTGTGTTCACATTTTCACCTTCAGTAATGGAGGATTTTTTTTCTGAGCTCGTTCTGTGTGTGAAGCATCTGGCATCGTTCTTTGTGGATGATGTAGTGCAAGAAGCACATCGGGCACACAAAACCCAAAACGGTCAACCAGTTTACCTATCTCGGCTGCACCATTTCATCAGATGCAAGGATCGACAATGAGATAGACAACAGACTCGCCAAGGCAAATAGCGCCTTTGGAAGACGACACAAAAGAGTCTGGAAAAACAACCAACTGAAAAACCTCACAAAGATAAGCGTATACAGAGCCATTGTCATACCCACACTCCTGTTCGGCTCCGAATCATGGGTCCTCTACCGGCACCACCTACGGCTCCTAGAACGCTTCCACCAGCGTTGTCTCCGCTCCATCCTCAACATCCATTGGAGCGCTTACACCCCTAACGTCGAAGTACTCGAGATGGCAGAGGTCGACAGCATCGAGTCCACACTGCTGAAGATCCATCTGCGCTGGGTGGGTCACGTCTCCAGAATGGAGGACCATCGCCTTCCCAAGATCCTGTTATATGGCGAGCTCTCCACTGGCCACCGTGACAGAGGTGCACCAAAGAAAAGGTACAAGGACTGCCTAAAGAAATCTCTTGGTGCCTGCCACATTGACCACCGCCAGTGGGCTGATAACGCCTCAAACCGTGCATCTTGGCGCCTCACAGTTTGGCGGGCAGCAACCTCCTTTGAAGAAGACCGCAGAGCCCACCTCACTGACAAAAGGCAAAGGAGGAAAAGCCCAACACCCAACCCCAACCAACCAATTTTCCCTTGCAACCGCTGCAATCGTGTCTGCCTGTCCCGCATCGGACTTGTCAGCCACAAACGAGCCTGCAGCTGACGTGGACATTTACCCCTCCATAAATCTTCGTCCGCGAAGCCAAGCCAAAGAAGAGTGCAAGAAGCAGATCTGAATAAGGCAGCATCTGTGAAATGGGTCTCAGGCACAGAGCGTGGATGATCTAGGCCCAGAGGCTGTCAGCGATTTAGCTCTCGGGCTCGGAAGTCGTTTGCGCTGACAGGTAGGAATTTTCACAATTCCTCCTTTCTGTCCAGGAAGGCTGGTGGAATGTTGGAACGGAAATGAGCAAATGTTTCTCTTTTCATCAGTCAGGCTCATGAGGCCAGCCTGGAAGCACCTTGCAAATAGCACCTCCCGAACTTGCACACTTACATCAGAGAGGGTGCAAGCCTGACTCACGAGGATGTTAACAGGGGCGGAGGCTTGAGATGTAAGAGAGCCTGCACGGAGTCTTAGAGTTTTTTACAGCACAGACCCTTTGGCCAAATTTGTCCATGCCAACCAAGTTGACCAATTCAAATTTAGACATGCAGCTCAATAACAGGCCCTTTCAGCCCATGAACCCTTGCCACCTAATTACACTCAATTACCTACAATCCTGGTACATTTCGAACTGTGGGAGCCCCTGGGAGAAACCCATGCAGACATGGGAAAAATGTGCAAACTCCTTACAGACAGCATGGGATTCGAGCCCCAGTCCGCTCGCTGGCACGGTAACAGTGTAACACTAACTGCTACACCAACGTGCCACTCCCAGAATGATTCACTCATTTCATTTATAAATTCAAGTTCAGTATCATCTGACTCCACACATGCAATCAAACAGAAGAGTGTTTCTCCGGACCATGATGCACACACATACACACATAATATGTTGCATATCATTTCTACATAAAGATAAAACATAAAATAAGTATGTCACAAGATCACAAGATAGAGGATCAGAAGTAGGCCATTTAGCCCATCAAGTCAGCTTCGCAACTCCATCCAGTTCTCACATCTATTTCCAAATTCCAGCCTTTTCCCCATATCCCTTGATACCCTGACTAATTAGATACCTCTCAATCTCCTCCTTAAACTCTCTCAATGATCTGGCCTCCACTCGTGGATGTGGCAACGAATTCCACAAATCCATGACCCTCTGGCTAAACAAATTTCTCCTCATCTCTGTTTTAAATTGGTACCTTCTCATTCTAAGACTGTGCCCTAAAATCTAACAACACTGAACAACAAATGATTTCAAAAGGTTTGCTTCCTGAAAAGAAATGGGGATTATGATAGAAAACTTCAAACTGAACACAAAGATAATTTCAGATTTGGAGAAACATTAACGTAGGAAATTGGATTCACTTTTACTGATTTTTGGCCGGTTTAATCGCATAAACAACACTAACACATTGTGTGAGTTTAACTGACCTAAAAAAGTTTTGCAGCTAATTACATTTGTACTCAGCATCTGATGCCTCTTGTCCAACAATAGTCAGCCAGCATTGATGGATTCCAGTTGCCCTGGTACCTTTCACCGTGCTCGTCACTGACCGCAGGGTCTTAAAATTTGACAGGAACTAGGCTATATCTAAAAAACTATGTGGTAGGAAAATTCTAAAGTGATTTTTGTGATCAGCAGACCAAAATCTATAAAATACACCCAAAAGTTTCCCGAATGGTGAAAATTTTCACTGCCTGGTAATAGTCACTCGTTTCATTAATAGTAGGTCATAGGGTACTGTTCATCAACCCCTCACAGCCTGCGCGAAGAAGCTATTTCCCAGCTAGGCCGTCCTGATTTTGATGCTCCTGCACCTCCTTCCTGATGGTAGAGGGTCAAAGATACTGTGCGCTGGTTGGAAAGGCTCCTCAATAATTCTTTGAGCCCTATTTTAGCAATGGTCCTGGTGAATGCCATCAGTCGAGGAAAGGAAGATCCCAGATCTTCCTGGCTGCTTTGATGACCCTCCGTATTAACTTCCGGTATGATGCTTTGCAGCTCCAATAAATTCCGAGAGCAGAAACAGGTATATACTTGGACATGCTGGGAAGTTAGGGACGAAATCGCTGGGGCCAAGGTAACATTGTCAGCCACGGTTAACGAGCTAGTAACCTGGAAGGTGGCTTAAAACAAGGAAGTCTGCAGATGCTGTGATTGTAGTCAATACACAAAAACTCAGCAGATCTCGCAACAACCATAGGAGACAACAATACATAACTGATGTTTTGGGCCTGAGCCCTCCGTCAAGGTATGAGCAGAAAGTAGGCAGGTGCCTGAATAAACAGTTTAGAGGAGGAGGGAAGAAAGGCTAGGTCTCATTAGGTGGCTAATGCTGAGCCTTTACTTCAGAATACCGCGAGGACAAGCCAGGGAACGACAATGAGCAGAGGTCAGTATCAGCAAGTTGCTGGAGGAGATATTGACAGACAAGGTATACTTCAGATTTGGAAATACAAGGACTGATTTGCGAAAGGCAGAAATTGTGCCTCACAAGCTTGGCATCTTCCATTTAAAGAGGTCATCAAGGAGACTGTCGAAGGGAGGCAGGTGGATGTTGTCTTCGTGGATTACTTTGTGGCTTTGAAAAGGTCCCGAATGGTTGGTTGGTCCAGAAGGTGAGATCACATGGGATCCAGGGAGAGCTGGCTTGGTGGTAGATGTCAGAGGGTGGTAGCTGAGGGAAGCTTTTCCATTTGGAAGTCTATGATCCTCATTTCAGAAAAGATGCCCTGACATTAGAGAGGTCTCAGAGGAAGTTCACAAGGACGATTCCGAGAATGAAAGAAATGATCATGAGGAGCTTTTGACGTTTCTTGGGTTGTAATCATTGGAATTCAGGAGAATGGGGGGTGGGGGGGTAGGGGGGTGGGGAGGGTGGGGGGGTGGGGGGGGTGGGGGGGGGGTGTTGGGGAGCGATCTCATTCAAACATTTTGAATGTTGAAAGGTATGGGCAGAGTAGAAAGGTAGTTTCCCGTAGTGGGAGAGTCTAAGTCAAGAGGGCACAACTTTAAGATTGAAGGGCGTCCACTTGGAACAGAGATCTAGAGGACTTCCTTCAGCCAGAGGATGGTGAATCTGTGGAATTTGTTACCACGGGCAGTCGTGGAGGCCGGGTCATTGGGTGCATTTAAGGCAAAGATTGATCAGTTCTTGATTAGCAAGTGTATCAAAGGTTATCGGGAGAAGGCTGGGTAGTGGGGTTGAGTGGGAAAATGGAGCAGGGTCATGATTGAATCAATGGGCTGAATGGCCTATTTTTGCTCCTATATATTTTGGTCTTATGGTCTGTGCTGGGTCCACTGTTGTTTGTTATTGTTGGATCTGGGGATGACGTTGTGCAGAAAGTCCTTTGGAAGACAAGAATGAGATCAAAATCAAATGTTCAGCATAGCTCCAGACGAGAAGGGAAGTTAAAAAGATGAAGAATGAAAGAAATTGACCACCTGCTCTGCTTTTATAACGCAAACCAGTAGGCATCCTTTGACTGGTCACACTTCAGAAGTATATGAAACAAATAGACTCCATTACTAAAGGTTTAAAGACGAACACGAAATAATACAAGCATAAAGAAAGCTAAAACTGCAAGGAAAAACACAATATAGAACCATCATTTATTTTAAATTTAAAGTTAGACATTTGGCATCATGGTCCTCGGATTATGTTCACAAATGGTGACGCTGTTGAGATAGGGGAAGGTGGCCCTTATCCGTACTTATCTACCATTTCATCTATTTACCTCTGGAAGACTGAGACACCATTTGTAATACAGAGAGGGAACTGATAAAGCTGCCCGTCTGCCTAGAATGAGGAGTAGGGATGGTCCTCGGAACTGATTGGTAACTGGTGATATGCAGCTTTCAGGTCGATGGTCGAATAGACAAGGTACTGTGCAAATTCAGTCACCGTGTCCGAGATTCAGGGGAGGGGGTATGCGTCCAGGAGTGTGAAGCGATTAATAGTTTGGCTATGGTTAATCACTAGCCTGGGCTTTTCTCCCCCACTAACAACTACCACCTGGACTCTCCATGGGCTGTTGCTGGGTTCAATAATTTCCTCTTTAAGCATCCGCTGACTTTTGGCTCTAATAAATACCCTATCCCCTACACTGTATCGCCTGTTCTTTGTGGCTCTTGGCTTACAGTCGGGTGTTAGGTTCTGGAATAGGAGCAGGGATTCTATGTTCAGCATGGAAAGACCTCACACGGAGTCCGGCTTTTGGGGCCTTCCGTTCCACACCATGATTGGAGGAAGTGAGCCAGAGTTCTCCATGGTTACGCTTTTAAGATGATACAGGAAGTCCAGGCCCAGCAACGCAGAAGCACAGAAACTTTTAACACATTGCAGTGAACTGAGATTCACTAGTGGAGTGTTATATTGATGGCTGGCTCTGCCCCCAACTGCCCTTCTGAAGACCACTGTAAGACCTTACCCTCAGTTATAAGCTAATAAAAGCTCATGTTCTCCTTCCAGTCGTGAGAGCTTTTATTCACGCTACACACATACAGTTGGAACTTGCAAAACTCCCCCCTTTATACAGATAAGTGTACAGTATAACACCCCTGAATAGTCACCAACAACGGTTGTGATTCAAAATGAATACGATAGCCCATGGGGTAAACCTTTAGGTTGTACTGCCGAGCTGTCGTAGAGTTTATAATTATCTCCGTTGAACCAGTGTCTATTAAGCTATCTGTCGGATGTCCATGAACCCTCACCTCCACCGTTGAGTTCCTTCTTCCCCAATTCTTGGAGTCGTTGCCTCATGTACCACAAACTCACTCCAGCCACAAGCGTGTCCCGGACTTGATCTTCTTCCCTCACCCTACTTCATAATGGCACTTCCTCGTCAGTGTCCACAGTTCTTGGACGTAGTCGTCCAGCGATTCACTCGGTCATTGCCAACGCTGTAAGAGTTGGTGTCTCACCAGCATGTCGTTCTGGGGCCTCACAGATGGCCTTCGATGGCCATCTCATATGTCGCGCAGTCCCTGATGACCACGTATCCCTTGGGGTCAAAGCGAGAGAGAGGGGCCGATCAGAGTCGAAGACTTCTTGAGTGGCTGCGATGTATGATTGAAAGCAATTCCTCCGGGTCCTCTGGGGATAGAGGGTTGACCTGGAGCATGCCAGACTTCAGAACAGCTTCCATTCCATCTTCAAAAGTAAGGTAGTAAAATGGTAATGTGATCGATAATACTCGGAGACTTGGGAGGAACACAGACATGCTTTTATTCGCTTATAGCTAACAGCCAGTATTTACAGAGGTCTTCAGGTAATTCTGAGGTAAGGCAGGAAAACAGGGTTTATATCGGGACCGACAGGGGCGGAGCCAAGAGGTGGGTTCGGCCGTCTAATCTACACACACAGACAGTGAATTCCAGTTCACTGCACACTCAGAGAAAGAGACGCAAAAGAGAGTCCCCTCAGAGTATCAGAGGATTGGATTTGCCTCCAGAACTCTCGTAGTCTCTACAGCCACACAGATTCTGGACATGATCAGGAAGCCTTTATTGCCTTCGGCACCCTCTCGCATCTCAGTTACGATACCTGGTACCCCTTCAACCAGTTTCCAGCAGTCCACAGCCTGATGTGAGTCATTTGGCCCTAAGTCACCAGCAGCCCTCAGCTCATGTGGGTTCCTTGCTTTGAGTCACCAACAGACTGCCTCCTGTGTGCTCTAAAGCTGCTGAGCCCCTCACTGGTCCTTTGCTCTAAAGTAACCCAGTCTTTCAAAAACAGTCAAACCTTAGAGCATTACACTCCCTTTCAACTTTAAAAGTGTGCCATGAGCCTCCAACACCCTTCAAAATCAACGTTCAACGTCCATCTGTTGTCAGAGGACAATATTCTTAACTCTGCCTGCAGGATGCCAGTTCGATACCACGAAGCAGAAAAATTCTGGCTGAGGCTCCTCCTATGCAGCGTAGAGAGGCTATTGTTCACTGACTTGCACAAAAGGAGGCCATTTGGCCCATTTACAGAGGACTTTGCAACACAGTACAGGCCTTTCAGCCCACGATATTGTGCTGACCTATGGAAATGTACTCCACAACAATCTAATTTTTACCTACCTCACACCCATAACTCTTTATTTTTCTTCCATCCTCATGCCTGTCTAAGTCTTTTGAATGTCCCTATTGTACCAGCTCCTACCACCACATTGCAGGCACCCACCACTCTCTCTGTAAAAACATATACCTCTGACTTCTCCATTAAACTATCCTCCACTCATCTTCAACTGATGTCCTCTGGTATTTGCTATTGCCCCAGGAAACATGTGTTGACGGTCTACGCCATCCAAGGCTCTCGTGATCTTATATACTTCCGTTAATTCACCCCTCATACTCCGTCACTCCCAAGAGAAAAGGCCTAGCTCTGTCATCCTTGCTTTATAAGACATGTTCTCCAATTCAAGCAACATACTGTTAAATCTCCTCTGCACCCTCTCCAGAGCATCTACATTCTTCCTACAATAAGGCAACCAGACTGAACACAATGCTCTGTGTGATTGGACAAGAGTTTTCTAGAGCTGCACCATTTACTTCACGGCTCTTGAGCTCAATCCCCTGTCTAATGAAGGCCAACACAGGATACACCTTCGTAACCACCCAATCACCTTGAGGGATCTATGGATCCAGGCCCCAAGATCTCTCTGTTCCTCCATACTTTTAAGAGTCATGTCATTAACCCCATATTCTCTGTCTTTGATCTTCCAAAGTGCATCACTTCAAACGTAGAACTATAGAACCATAGAACAATTGCAGCACAGAAACAGGCCATCTCAGTCCCACTAGTAGGTGCTGAACCAATTTTTTTCCTAATCCCACTGACCCGCTCCCAGCGCATCGCCCTCCATACCTTTCCCATCCATGCCCCTCTCCAAATTCTTCTTAAAAGTTAAAATTGAGCCCGCATTTAACACTTCAGCTGGATGCTCGTTCCACACTCCCACTACATTCTGTGTGAAGTTCCTTTTCACGTTACCCCTAAACTTTTCCCCTTTAACCCTTAATCCTTGTCCTCTGGTTTGTATCTCACCTACCCTCTGTGGAAAAAAGCCTATCTACATTTACTCTGTCCATCCCCCTCATAATTTTAAATACCTCGATCAAATCTCCCCTCATTCTTCTGCTGCAGGGAATAAAGTCCGAGCCTGTTTAACCTTTCCCTGTAACTCAATTCCTGAAGTCCGGGCAACATCCCAGTGAATCTTCTCTGCCCTCTTTCAACGGATTGGGATTGAACTCGATCTGCCACTTCTACGCCCTGTCATTTAGCCCTGTCAGCAATCGCATCACTCCTTAGTTTCCTTGACTCCTGTAATTCTTCTATGTCATCTTTGATTTGTTTGTGAAAGGGTTAATTTATAATGGCCAATTTACATTCAGGCATAGCTTGAGGCAGTGGGAGAAGGCCAGAGTACCTAGGGCAAAGGAACATGGGGAGAACATGTGAACTGTAGTACTGGGGTTTGGGATTGAACCTGCATCCCTCAAGCTGAGAGAGGGAAACAAGAGCAGCTCCGCTACTGTCCAATCCAAGCCTTCCTGTTACTTTTTCTACATTTGGAGATACAGCACCATTACAGGCCCATCCAGCCCATGCTCCTTACTAACCCCGTCTGTCTTTGGAATGTGGATGAAGACTGGAAACCCATGCAGATGTGGGGAGAATGTGCAAACTCCTTACAGACAGCAGCAGATTTGAACCTGGGTTGCTGGTCCTGTCTTCGTGTTGTGCCTACCGTACTGCCCATAACAAAAGAACACAGGATGATTGGAGCATTGGGTCAGCTTGGGGCTGTTCGATTAGGGTTTCTCATTGCAGTCAAGATTTAAACAGGAATGCAAACTGAATTCCAGCTCAAGGGCAAGTGCCTCCTTGGGGAGGGAGCACCCCATCTCCAAGTTTTAATGATGAAATGAAGAGCGGAAATGGAGCCCTTTGGTCGTTACAAGTTCCCGAGACTTCCGTTCGGCCTCGAGGTGAGCCAGAAGTTTCTTTTTGATATTTTATTTAATCAACATATATAATGATCATAAAACAAACAGTAGTAAATAATTCTAATACAATTTTAATGAATATATGCTGAATATATATAAAACTAAAAACTAGAAGCTAAAAAAAAACTAAACCTTCCCTTCCCCCCAAACCTTATATAATCTGTTATGAACCCAGAGGACCCCAAAACACAGAAGCAATAGATATTCCCCAAGACAAATAGTTAAACAAAAGTTGTTTGTAGTTATCTTTAAATATGAAAACAGAGTCAAACTTCAACTTATCACTATTTTTAACTTATTTAACTTAACCCCCTTCTAATTCTAAACACATATGTGTGTGTGTAACGTGTAAATTTAAGAAAAGTTCTTTGGTTCACAGTCCAATCTCATTTCTCATTCTTCCAAGTTCTCTGGTTGCAGGCAATTCTGATACAGTGAACAGAATTTAACATGTATAAAGTTCACCAGGCTTTGGTGCTCGAAAGGTAAATGTTTACCACTCAGGAAGGTTCTTTGTAGGGTTTGCAGAGAGAGATGTGTTGATCCAGGATTTCCACAACTGAGGTACCACCATTAGTCACCTCAGTGTCTCGCTGATGAAACTTGCCCCATCAGGGTTCTCCAGATGATAACCTTTTTTTTTCAGGCTACCACAGAGTTCCTTTCTGTTCCACTTATTCCAAGGGGAACACTAGACAGCTCATTTTCTCCTCTTGCATGACGCACAAGAGTAGGCCGTCCTCCACTCTGGCGCTTCTGTTTCAGTTCCGACAAGCTTCTCCTGGCTGACATTGTTCAGTCTCCCTCTCTCTCTCTCTCTGAGACCTGACACTCCCCAACTTCCAGAGAGCCCATGTGACTCTCTCTCTCTCTCTCTCTCTCTCTCTCTCTCTCTCTCTCTCTCTCTCTCTCTCTCTCTCTCACTCTCTTGCAAAAAAATACCTGACCTTCTCCAGCAAAGAGTAGAAGTCAGTCTTCTGGTTAATCTGATGTTTTTAGGTCAACAAGAACCCATTAGTGACCTTTCTGTGATCACTCCAAAACTCTGCAAAGAGTTACCAATAAACATCATGTCTCCTGCTTATTGCTTTAAAGACTATCGTCCATTTACTTCCACAGTTTCTGTAAAGACACTCATAATATGAAATCTCCAGCATTTTCAAATAAGATCTGATTTAAAGTGTGCATGTATGTAACCTACTCTATCTTTTGCAATTGATCTTCCAAAAATATTTCTATATATTCTGCCACAAATCCCATAACTAAAATACACAATATCATTACTGCCTAATAATTAATTCGGATTGCATCAGATGACACTCAAGGATCCCAGAAATACCATGAAATTGTTATTCTTTTAGGGAAAACTTCACTGTTCAGGAGAATTTAAAGAAAATTGTAATTTTCACCTCATAATTCTAGCATATGCGCTCCAAATTCTTTAGAAATAAGGACTATTTGCCCCTCAAATTGTAGGTTTTTTTAATAAAGGAATACAACTTTGAATCTCAGCACGCCATCTGTCTAAAGTTAATGAAACATCAGATATCTATGTAACACCGATACATTTCCTTGCTGTTACTAAAGCTAATAAATTATAACTGAGAATCTGAGAACAGTAAGTTAGGTGTAACACTTTCAAAATTTTCTAGCAACAATAATTCAAGATTTAATGGAAAAATCACTCCAGTTATTAGTTGCAAAAATTTACTAATAGAAACCCAGAAAGAATTAACCTTCATACAAGACCATGTGGAATGAAAGAAATTTCCAATTTCTGTTCCACATCTAAAACATTGGTTCGATAAATCCCATCTCCATCTACTCAATTTTTGAGGTGTGAAAATTGATGTAAAGAATTATAATGGACCAATCTATATTTTACATTAATAGTATTAGACGTAACTTCTTTACATAAATTTAGCCAAACCTGCTGATCTATTATTGTATCGAGATCTTGTTCCCACCTTTCTTTTGAATTAAACAAACCTAATTTAAGTGTTTGCCCTTGTGACAAAATATACGCAATTGACATACATTATTTAGTCATTACATCAACTATAATTTGCTCCAAATTGGAACGATCTTTTAAAACCATTTCTGATCCTAATTTTTCTCTCATCTGAAAATAACAAAATAATGTATTGCGAGAAATATCATATTTAATTATTAATTGATCAAAAGACATCACTCCATCATTATCTAACCATCTCCCAGTTTTGAAATTCCTTTATTATTCCATATATTTAAAAAAGTCATCTTTTGAAAATATAATGAAGGATTAATTCATGGGGGTTTTTTAAGTAAAGAAGATTTCCATCAATTTCTAATTTAACTTCATTCCAAATATTAAGCAGATTTTTTAATATTGGAGCATCTTTATCTATTGTTATCGATTTTGGCTCCCATTTATAAATAATTTCTCATATCTTATTTAATTCAATGTCCACCCAAGATGGTTTAATTTTAACAAACATGGAAACAAGAAATCTTAATTTTAATATTTTTAAAAATTATTTTCTTCCTCCTGTTCCTATTTCCATGTTAACTTTTCTTTTCAACAGAAGATCGATGAGACCTTCAGGGGACGCAAGGGCCCTGTTGGCATCGCAGACGACATCTAGGTCCATGGTAGAGATAAGAAAACTTATGAGATTCATCGAAATGAAGCCATGGAGAGAACAAGAGGGGCCGACATCAAACTCAATGCAGACCAATGCATCATCAAGGAATGGTGTACACACCTGATAGGGTCAAGCCAAGGTAAGAGAACGTCACAGCCATTGCCGAGATGGAACACCCAAACGACAAAAAGGAGCTAGGTTTCCATGGTTTGGTCCAATTCATGAACTCCTTCATCCCACACACATCAGACCACACAGAGACCTGCTGAAAGATGATGTGGGGTTTCAGTAGTCACCAACACATGAGAAGTTTTGACCAGCTCAAAGACGTAGTCTGCAGAGAAGTGGAACCAAGCTGTTATGAAAGAAAAGAAAACCTGTCACACTACAAGGAGATGCTTCTGACAGAGGCCTTGGGGCAGCGAGGGTGCAGGAAACCAATAGGTTTTGTCTTAAAAGCCCTGACAACAGCAGAGACCATTTTGCCAATATCAAGAGGGAGTTGTTGGCAGTTGTGTACAGACACTAAAAATTCTTCTACGAGAGTCTGTTTGTGGCGGAGAGAGGTCATTGCCCATTGGAACACATCTAAAAAAAGAACATAAGCAATGCACCGTCTAGACTGCAGAGGCTATGACTCCAATGCAACGAATTTGCCTTGAAGTAGAAACCAGGAAAGGAAATGGTGTTTGCCAATGCCTTGTCACACCTTTCTCCAAATGAGATGAAGGACATAGGAATCTTGTCAGTGTGACTAGTAGTAAACTAAGCCTGATCAGGGAAGGAGCCACTAAGGACGAGGTGCTGCAGTTGCTCTCCCAACAGGTGGTACGGGGATGGCCAGAGAAGAGGCAACGGGTGCAGCCTGCAATACATCAGTATTGGTCTGTCAGAGATGACACATCACTGGAGAACAGTGTTCTGCTGTCAGGGTCATACCCAAGATGATACAACAAAAAAAATTCTCCAGAAAAGACATCAAGGCCACATGGGAATGCAGAAATGTGAACTTAGAGCTAAGTCAGCAATGTACTGGACAGGCATCTACAAAGACATAGAAAAAATGGTGACTGCACGGAAGATAGAGGAACACGCAACAGAACAAGGAGATGATTCCCACTGAACTACCCGCCAGGAGCTGACTTGTTCACGAAAACTAAGAGAGGTATCTGATTGTAGCCTGTAACTACTCGAAGCTCCCATTCATCAGGAAAGTGAAGAACCTGAGAGCAGTGGTACGAGCACTTTTTGCAGAACAGGGGTTATGTGCTAATGGGACCCAATTCACATCACATGAAGTTAAGCTAGCTCCTAGCAACAACATAGTCGAGGTCTACAAAGTGGAGAAGGAGCCACCAGCGCAATTGTTTAATTTCACATTTTAAGTAATGAAATAAAGAACCACTTATTTTTTTGAGGAGAGATGTTGTATACTCCAGATGCCTGTGACTATGTTGTTGCAAGGAACTTGACTACTTTCATGGTCATATCACTCATGAGAGGTGCCTGTGCACAGATACATTAATATAATGTTACGCTTGGCAGTGAACATGGCATAATTACAACATGAAAGTTAGCTAGAAATTGCATCTCCCGAGGGCTTTATTTTGTCCTCCTGCATACCAATGAGACACAACAGGCAGAATTACATACATCAGATCACATACAACCCTAAGATTCTTTTTTCCTATGGGTGAGGCAGAATTACCATTTATAAGTAGGCAAAAAAAACTGTATACAGCTTATACATGTAAACAAATAAAGAACTGTAAAGATTGAGTAGACTGGGTCTGTATTCATTGGAGCGTAGAAGGTTGCGGGGGGGATTTGATAGAGAAATTTAAAATTATGAGTGAGATAGAGTAGATGTGAATAGACTCTTCCCCTTGAGGGTAGAAGAGATTGGAACAGGGGTCATAAGTTAAGGGTTAGGGGGCAAAACTTTAGAAGTTACATGAGAAGGAGCTTTTTCACTCAGTGGCTAAATGGAATGACCTTCCAGAAGAGGTGGTTGGGGCAAGGTCAATTTTGTAATTTAAGAAGTGGTTGGATGAGTACATGGATGTGAGTGGGTTGGAGGGTTGTGGTCAGGGAGCAGGTAGGTAGAACTAGTGGAGTTCACTTAAATCAATGCAGACCAGAAGGGGCCGAGATGGCCTGTTTCTGTACTGTAATTGTTAGATAATGAATGTAAACAAACTGACTGTGCAATACGGAGAGAACAAAAAAGAAAATCAATAAAGTGCACAAATTAGAGTCCTGATTGAGTCTGTCGTCGAGGAGTCTGATGGAGGGGTGGGGGGGGGGGGGCGGGCGGTGGGTAGCAGCTGTTCCTGACCTGGTGCTGTGAGTCTTGTGGCCCCGAGGACAGAGCATGTGCTGGGTGATGTGATTGCTTCTGTCAGAGAGTGGTATTGGATGATTGCCTCTCTGACTGGAGGTCTGAGACCAGTGGTGTGTCTCAGTGATCGGTGGTGGGACCATTGTGGTTCATCATCTTATCAATGATTTGGATGATCATTTGGTAAACTGGATCAGCAAGTTTGCAGATGACACAAAGGCGGCAGGTAAAAGCACACTGAAAATCTGGAGGAACTCAGCGTCCATAAAAAAGATATATTGCCGATGTTTCAGGCCTGAGCCCTTCTTCAAGGAATAAGCTTACCAATATGAAAAGGTATCTGTTTATTCCTTGAAGATGGATTCAGTCCCGAAACGTTGGCAATATATCACAAGATCGCAAGGCAAAGGAACAGAAGTAGGTCACTGAGATAGTACAGAATCTATCACCAATGTGTCTATGTACAGATGGTCGTGGAGGATGACTGTGATTGGCTGAGAGTGTAGCCACACCTACTGGCAGGTCTTAAAGGATTGCTCCTAGCCAGACCAAGTCATTCTGGACTGGTCGACCTATTTGTGATATGCTCCAGTCTTTTAGTTAATAAAAACCTTGGTTTGGATCAACAAGTCTTTGGTTCTTTCGACGTGCACGACAGCCACTAGGCCCATAGAGTCTGTTCTGTAAATCTACACTAAGCTAGTTCCAATTTCCAGCCTTTTCCCCATATCCCTTGATGCCCTCACTCATGAGATACTTGTCTATTTCTTGTTTAAATACTCCCAGTGATCTGGCTTCTACTGCTGTATGTGGCAGCGAGTTCCACAGATTCACGACCCTTTGGCTAAAGAAGTTCTTCCTAATCATTGTTTTATATGGATAACCTTTAATTTTCAGACTATGCCCCCTTGTCCTCGATTTACCCACCAAGGGAAACATCTTACCCGCATCCATCCTATCTAAACCTTTCAAAATATAAAATGCCTCTATGAGATCCCCTCTCATTCTCCTCTACTCCAATGAATACAACTCAAGAGCTGCCAAACGCTCCTCGTATGTTAGCCCTTGCATTCCAGGAATCATCCTAGCAAATCCCCTCTGCACCCTCTCCAAAAACATCACATTCTTTCTAAGATAAGGGGCCCAAAACTGTACACAATTCTCCAAAGGAGGTCTCACCAGTGCCCGATAGAGCCTCATCAACACCTCTTTACTCTTCTACATTATTCCTCTTGAAATGAAGGCCAATATAGCATCCACTTTCTTCACTACCAATCCCACCTGGTCATTAACTTTTAGGTTTCCCTGCATGAGGACCCCCAGGTCCCTTTGCACATCCGAGGTCTGAATTTTCACCCCATCCAAATAGAATTCTGCCTGTTTATTTCCACTGCCAACATGTACAACTGTCCATTTATCTATGTTAAATATCATCTGCCATAATTTTGCCCAAATATATCTTTGCTTTTTATGGATGCTGAAAAGACCGGCTGAGTTCCTCCAGCCTTTTGCTGTGTTTTTACTACAATCACGGCATCTGCAGACTTTCGTGTTTCACAAAGACTGGAGGAGCAGTAGAGGAGCAAGGAAGGCTTTCAAAGCTTACAGAGAGATCTGGACCAATTGAAAATATGGGCTGTAACTTGGCAGATGCAGAAAAAAAATGTTGCATTTTGGAGGACAAGCCAGGGTAGGACTTAGATGATAAAGAGCATGGCAGAAGAGCAGGATCTAAAAATACAGGTACATAATTCCCTGAACATGGTTTCACAGATGGAAAGAGTTGTAAAGGGAGCTTTTGGCATATGGGTCTTCATAAATCAAAGTTTTGTGAACTGGACTTGGGATGTTATAGTAAAGTTGTATAAGACACTAGTGGGGTTAAATTGGGAGTTTGGTCACCTAACGACAGGAAGGATATCAATAACATTGAAAGAGTGCAGAGGAGATTTACTAGGATGATGCTTTCACTTAGGACTTCATTCCCTGGAGAATCAGAGGATGAGGGGAGATTCGAAGTAGGTATACAAAAAGGGCACCATGTTGTTACAGCACCAGAGATCGAGACTGGGGTTCGAATCCCATGATGTCTGTCAGGTGTTTGTATTTTCTCCCCTTGTCTGCGTGGGCTTCTTCCACTGTTCAAAATGTACCAGGGACTGCTGGTTAACTGTGTTTAGTTGGTTGTCACGGGCTCATGGGCTGAAGTGGCTTGTTACCATGCTGCATGTCTCAAAAGAATTATTATTGGGGGTATAGATCCGATAAATGCAAAAGGACTTTTTCCACTGGAGGTTGGGCGAGCTAAGGACTAGAGGAGAGAGGTTAAGGGTGGAAGGCGAAATGCTTCTTGGCAATGTTCCCTCTAATGTTTAGTAGGTCAGAGTGCACAAAATTCTTAGGTGGTGCAATTTTTTTCCCTGTGACAGCAGTCTGTGCCCACTGAATGCTTGTGCAAATGTAAAGTTGAAATTGTTTCAAGATCATTTTGACCCAGCCTATCCCTCATGGCTGATAAAACTGTATTGCCCTGTTTTCATCTAATACAAGTATGATTTCATTCTATGAGTAAGGATTTTATTCTATACTTTGAACAGCTTTGTTCAGTTTGTTGTTCCATTAAATAAAACATCAATGAGTATTTCTTATTTTTATGTGTTTCCATGCCTAAATAAATTAATAGCAATAACATTCATCAATTCACGAGTTAACAGAAACAGTTCGCTAAGAGGTTATTTTCAATAAGTATAATTATTAATTACCACATTATTTTAGGTAACTAACCTTTTGTGCGCCCATTAATTTACTTTGGGCACTGGTTGCAAAGCGTGTGTGCGCGTGCACACAGCTTAGCGGGAACGGAGTTTCTGGGGATCTTCTTCAGAGAGAGAGAGGCGAACGTGTGCAACGAGCTGGCAGTGGATGGGGTAGATGTGGGTTCAGTTGCAACGTTTAAGAGAAATTTGAGTCGGTGCATGGATAGAAGTGGTGTGAATAGGCTATGATGAGATGAGTAGGTGGAAAAATATCTCAACATAGATTAGATGGGCTTAAAGGCTTGTTCCTGCGTTGCAGTGTTCTATGGCTCTGTCCGAAGTTCATTGTTGACAGAGCACAACTAGTTAAGGAATGTTTGGGCGAGGTCGGGCTTTTCTCTTTGGAGTGATGGAGGACGAGAGGTGACTTAAAAGAGGTCTACAAGATTATGAGAGGGATCAACAGGGTGGACAGCTGGCACCCTTTTCTGGGGGCGATAGTAGCAAATGCCAAAAGATATCTGATTAAGGTGAGGGGAGGAAAGGTTAGAGGAGATGTCAGAATTGGGCTGGTTTAGCAGTTAATGCAACACCTTTACGGCGCCAGCGATTAGGACCAGACCAGGGTTCGAATCCCGCGCTGCCTGTAAGGAGTCCACACATTCTCCCCGTGTATGCATGAGTTTTTCCCTGGGGGTTCTGGTTTCCTTCCACAGTTCATTGGGCGGCACGGACTCATGGGCTGAAATGGCCTCTTACCATGCTATATGTCTAAATTTAATTTAATTTAGTTGTGTTTTTCACTCAGAGTGGGTGGGTGGGGGAGTAGCTTTATATAGGTTGGCAAACCATTATAGGTTGAAGGACCTGCATCAAGATGATTGCTTTATCAAGTCACTGACTTCAACTTAAACTCACTGACTCTACATGGGATTCTAACTTGTGCCTGGATCAGTGGTCCACCATCCTGGGGTTTGAGGAGGAGAAAATGCCTCTTACGCTAGTATCTGTCTTGGAAGATCCAAGGAGGGATTCTGCGGGGGAATGGATGCAGGGTGTGACAAAACAACGTCTGGGCTCATTAATGTAATGCAGCCAAGCCATTTTAATACCATGGTAATTCGATACGTGAGCTGTCAGTACAATCTGGCTCGGTAGCAGGTCACCGTGATACCTGATTGGGGAAGCATCGCGCTTGGAAAATTGGTGTTCAGACCATCAGGAAAAAAAAGGATCACGTGAACAGGCTGTTAATCTCCTCTGTGCCCCCACAGACCTTCCAATCTTTTTCTCTGCTGGGTTACTAAAAATGAAATGATCAATCATCTTCACACGGAGAGTTAATTTCTGGATCTGATATGGCTCGTTATAAACCTCCGAACTTCGAGCCATTCCAATTGCACTTCTGAATAGGGCTGCCCAGCCCAGTGTGTCTCAATGTGTGGTCCACAGACCACTGGTGGTCCTTGGGTTTGTTATGGTGGTCTGCAAAGACAAATATTATGGACAGAGTAAACGGTTAGTGTGTAAAATAAGGATATAGGCTAATTTTATGGTTTTTTTTAATTGAAGATAAACTCCAAAGGTCAGAGTACATACATGACATCAGACTTACCATATTTTGTTGGAGCAAACAATTGTACTCAAGAAGATATGTATACATGCAAACAAATAAAGAAATATAAACAAACTATGCCATACGGAGAGAAAAAAATCAATAATGGCACAAGTAAATGTCCTTAAATAGACCCCTGACTGAGTTGATTGTTGAGGAGTCTGATGGTGGAGGGGGAGCAGCTGTTCCTGAACCTGGTGGGTACGAGCCTTGTGACACCTATACCTCTTTCCTGATGGCAGCAGTGAGAACAGAGCATGTGCTGGGTGGTGAGGGTCTTTGATGATTGCTGCTGCTCTCCGACGGCAGCGTTCCCTGTAGATGTTCTCGATGGTGGGTTTTGCCTGTGATATCCTGGGGCCATGTCCACTCCCTTTTGCAGGGCTTTCAGCTCAGGAGTATTGGTGTCCCCATACCAGGCTGTGATGCAGTTGGTCAGCAAATTTTCCAACACACCTTGGTAGAAATTTGCCAGGGTTTCTGGGGTCATACCAAACCTCCGCAAACTCCTGAGGAAGTAAAGGTGCTGATGTGCTTTCTTCACATTGCCATTAGTGTGTTGAGTTCAGGAAAGATCCTCTGAGATAGTGATTCCCAAGAACTTAAATTTTCTCATCCTCTCCACCTCTGATCCCCCACTGGTCATTGATTTACCTCTGATATTCCCTTCCTGAAGTCAAGAATTGGCTCCTTGGTTTTGGTGACATTGTGTGTGAGGTTGCTGTCGGTACACCATTATGCAAAGCTGTAACAGGTCCTCCTGGTTCACAAGCCTCCACCACCTAAATATATCCATGTGACTAATTATTCATCCCATGTATTTTTGGGGGTGGAAACCCATGTAAGTCACAGGGAGGACACATAAACTCCAGACAGCGATAGATTCAAACCCGAGTCTCAGACCATGTAATGGGATTGTGCTATCAGCACAGAAAAGGCTCTTCAGCCTGTCTGGTTTATGCTGACCAAGCTAGCCCTATTTGCCTGCATTTGTAGACACTTTGGTCAACATGGACAGGGTGGGATAAAAAGTCTGTTCCTATCCTCTAAAGTACAGTGACTACTAGCCTAGTTCTCTCATCTCTGACTTGGAACTTTCCAGTTTGTAGTAGATTAATGTATTCTGCCTGGAGGTCCAAGACTAGTGGTTTTCCTCAGGGATCTGTTCTGGGACCACTGCTCTTGTAGATTTTTATAAATGACCTGAGCAAAGAAGCATTGGGATGGGTAAGTAGGTTTGTAGATGACACAAAGGTTAGAGGTGTTGTGGATAGTGTGGAAAGTTGTCATAGGTTACAAGATGACATAGATTGGATGCAGAATTGAGCAGAAAAGTGACAGATGGAGTTCCATCTGGATAAATGTGAAGTGATGCATTTTGGAGGGTCAAACCTGAAGTCAGAGTGTATGGTTACTGAACTGGCACAATTCTTAACCGTGTGGAGGAACAGAGGTCCAAATCCATAGATTTTTCAAGATTGCCACGTAGGTGGATAGGGTAATTAAGAATGTTTATGCTAGCCTTCATTAGTCGGGGGATTGAGTTCATGTCGTGAGGTAATATTTCTGCTCATTAAAACTCTGGTTAGACCATATTTGGAATATTGTGTTCAGTTCTCCTCATTACAGGAAGAATGAGCGGATGCAGAGGAGATTTACCAGAATGTTTGGATTGGAGAACGTGTCTTTATGAGGCAAGGTTGGCAGAGCTGGGGCTTTTCTGTTTGGAGTGAAGAAGAATGAGAGTTAACTCAATAGAGGTCTACAGGATTATAAAGGGCACCAATATAGTGGAAAGCCAGTACCTTTTTCCCAGGGTGAGAGTAGCGAACACCTGAGGACATTTGTCTATGGTGAGTGGGGGAAGGTTTAGGGAAATATCAGAGATAGGTATTTACATCGAGAATGGTGGGTACCTGGAATGCACTGTCATGGGTGGTGGAGGAAACTGGAACAATCGGGACATTTAAAAGACTCGTAGACAGGCACATGGATGAAAGGAAAATTGAGGGTTATGGGTGTGAGGTAGGGAAGGTTTAGATTGTTGAGCAGGTTTACTTAGGCTGACACAACATTGCACTGTACTGTGCTATAATATTCCATGTTCTATATTCTATTCCCCTTCATATTTCATTTCTTGCAAATTAGTCCAATTGTTAGAATCAGCCATTGGGTTCACATCCATTAAGAGATTCGATATGATATATATATCTTGTAGAGTCATACAGCAGGGAAACAGGCCCATCCTATCCATGCTGTCCCAATTGCCTTCCAAGACTGAGAGACCGAGAAAGCCAATTGAATGGAATGTGCAGGAGGCATGGAGAGATCATAGGAGAGCTTTCCTCTAGGGTGAGGACAGGGTTGCCCTGGGAATAAGTCGACATTGTCGATGAAACCTCCATCACATATTCATAGCATCAATATTCAGTCTGCAGGGTGACTCAAAGCACCCCTGTTTCTTCCCCACTTCCACTCTGGCTTCTAGTCTCCTATCCAACTTATTCCAAAGTCTGGGAAGCAGGTATAACAATGTCCCTCAGGCATCTGAGGAAATATTGCATTCTAATGGACTTCGACAGCTGCCCTATGGAAAATATACTGACTCATTGTATCAGAGCCTGGTCTGGGAATTGGTTCTATTCCGACTCCTTAAAAGCCATTGCAAAGTCACTTTTTTTGAATGAAGTTAACTGTGCGTATTTATTAACAATCCATCTTTTTTATTACTGTCACTTTTTAATTCAATTAGGTAGATATTTTCTTAAATTTAGAGTTGCGGCCTGGTAACAGGCCTTTCCGGCCCACCAGCCCATGCTGCCCAAATACCAACAATTAACCTACGATCCCCAGGGGTGGGGGGAAACTGTTGCACCTGGAGCGAACCCACACAGACATAGGGAGAACAGACAAACTCCTTACAGACAGCGCAAGATTCCATCCCTGTTCACTGGTTTCAAAAAGGCTTTTGGCACGTTGGCCTTCATCAGTGAGAGTATTAAGTACTCAGGTTGGGAGGTCATGTTGTAGCTGTATCAGACATTGGTAAAGCCCACCTTTGGGGTGTTGTGTTCAGTTTTGGTCACCACGCTGCAGAAAATATGCCGTCAAGTTGGAGAGGGTGCAGAATAGATTTATGAGGATAATGCCAGGACTTGAGTATTGAGAGAAGCTGGGTAGGTTGGGGCACAGGAAGATGAGGGATGATATCATAGAGGTGTAAAAGATCATGAGGGGAATGGATCAGGTGAACACAGTCCCACTGACTTGTACCTAGTCCTTAGCCTCTCCATACACTTGTCTAAATTCTTCTGAAGTGTTAAAATTGAACCTATATACACCACCTCATCCCACATTCTCCCCTCTCTCTCTGGGTGAAGACTTTCCTCCTCATGTTCCCCCTAAACTTTTCCCCTTTTATTCTGAACCCATCTCCTCTGCTTTGTATCTCACCTATCCTCAGTGGAAAGAGTTTATCTATATTTACTCTGTCTGTCCCCTCATAATTTTAAATACCTCTATCAAATCTCCCTTCCAGAGAATAAAGTCCTAACTCCCTTAACCTTTCCCTGTAATTCAGTTCCTGAAGTCCAGGCGAAATCCTAGTAAACCTTCTCTGCACTCTTTCTATCTTATAGATATCTTTTCTGTAGTTTGGTAACCAAAACTCCAAATTTGGCCTCACCAATGTCTTGTACATTATCATAATGTCCCAGATCCTATACTCAATACTTTGATTTATGAAGTCCAATATACCAAAAGCTCTCTTTACAACCCTATCCACTTGTGATGCTACTTTCATGGGTCATATCGAAAACACGTGATTTTTGGGGCCAAACAGGGGTGAGGGGGGGGGTGTTGACTATTACACAGGGTCAACTCATACACAGGTAAATAGTAATCAAGGATGGCAGAGCTGACTACATCAGAAGGGTCCTTGTATCTTTTTTTTCCTTTTCTGCATTCTTTCTTTTGTTGGATGGCAACTCTATATCTGCAAAAGAAACCTTCTCGCTGCATCTCAGTAGACAGTAATAGGCGAGTAAATAAATAAAGGAATGTCTGAACGGGATAACTAATGGGAGATAATAGGCCATTAGAAGATAGACAGGGATGAGGAATAGATTGAAAGATAATAAACTAGCAGATGGATAGATAATAAACAGGAATCAGGGAGAGAAAAGAAGAATCAGAATCATGTTTACCGTCATGAACATGTGTCATGAAATTTGTTGTTTGGTGGCAACAGTATTTTGCAGAACAAGGTGCAAAATACTATAAAATAGAAGATTTAAACAAAAATATGTATATAACTAGTGCAAACAAAAAAGCCAAAAAGTGAGGTCACGTCTGTGGTTCATTGTCCATTCAGAAATCTAATGGCAGAAGGGGAGAAGCTATTCTTATGCCGCTGGGAGTTCGTCTTCACCTCCTGCACCTCCTTCCTGATGGTAGCCGAGAGAAGAGGGCACCTCCTGGGTGGTGAGGGTTAAGTTGTGAAGACTCATGCCTATGATGGCTCTGGCTAAGTTCACAACACTCCATTGTCTTTTGCATTGGTAGCACCATTACAGACAGGAATGCAACCAGTCAGATTGCTCTCCACAGTCTTTGGCTTGGCTTCGCGGACGAAGATTTATGGAGGGGGTTAATGTCCAC
Organism: Narcine bancroftii; assembly: GCF_036971445.1. Classification (NCBI taxonomy): domain Eukaryota; kingdom Metazoa; phylum Chordata; class Chondrichthyes; order Torpediniformes; family Narcinidae; genus Narcine; species Narcine bancroftii. Next base: position 8,691,749 of record NC_091472.1, read on the forward strand.
GTCAGCTGCAGGCTCGTTGGTGGCTGACAAGTCCGATGCGGGACAGGCAGACACTGTTGCAGCGGTTGCAGGGGAAAATTGGTGGGTTGGGGTTGGGTGTTGGGTTTTTCCTCCTTTGTCTTTTGTCAGTGAGGTGGGCTCTGCGGTCTTCTTCAAAGGAGGTTGCTGCCCGCCGAACTGTGAGGCGCCAAGATGCACGGTTTGAGGCGATATCAGCCCACTGACGGTGGTCAATGTGGCAGGCACCAAGAGATTTCTTTAGGCAGTCCTTGTACCTCTTCTTTGGTGCACCTCTGTCACAGTAGCCAGTGGAAAGCTCGCCATATAACACGATCTTGGGAAGGCGATGGTCCTCCATTCTGGAGACGTGACCCACCCAGCGCAGCTGGATCTTCAGCAGCGTGGACTCGATGCTGTCGGCCTCTGCCATCTCGAGTACTTCGACGTTAGGGATGAAGGCGCTCCATTGAATGTGGAGGATGGAGCGGAGACAACGCTGGTGGAAGCGTTCTAGGAGCCGTAGGCACACACACACACTCCACAGTACAAGCAGGAGTAAGGAGGGATAGACAGAAAGAGATAAGAAGTACATAGATAGATAAATAAAAAGAAGGAAAGACACATTGGTTTCTGATGACGGTATGGTACAAAAATATCAGTTCTCTCTCCGCAGATCCTTGCTGAGCTCCTGAGTATTTTTCGCATTTTCTGTGAGCTAAATTTTTTAAACTTTAGAGTTGCAGCACGGTAACTGGGCCCATCTTTGAAGGGTGGGAGGAAACCAGAGCACCCAGATAAAACACGCGCAGGTGCGGGAAAAAGTCAGTGCCTGATTCCAACCCCGGTCGCTGGCGCTGTCACAGCGTGGCGCTAACCGCAACGGTAACTGTGACACCCCGCAGAGTTCATTCAATGACAGGAATAGCAGATTGAAAGGCATGACGAGAATGCAAGGTGTTAAATATTCGAAGGCCGGCTGGCGGCAGTGCATTGAAGTTCCCGTTGCATTCTGTGGGAGATGTGGGGAAGCTCCAGTAATGTGATTAGTACGGGAGGAAACAGGCGCTGGCCGTCCACTCTGCCTCTCAATCCTGTCGACCTCTATCAAGTCTCCTCTCATCCTTCCATGCATCAAAGAGAAAAGTCCCAGCTCTGCTAACCTTGCCTTGTCAGACTTGTTTCCCAATCCAGGCAACATCCTGGTAAACCTCCTGTGCACCCTCTCCATAGCTTCCACATCCTTCCTGTAATGAGGGGATCAGAAATTAACACAATTCTCTAAGGGTGGTCTCACCAAAGATTTCTAGAGTTGCAACATGACCTGAATCCAAACCTCCTAATAATGAAGCCCAGCCTTCATAACTATCCTATCAATCTGTGCAGCAACCTTGAGGGATGTATAGATTTTCACCCCAAAGGTCCCTCAGTTCATCCACAGTCTTAAGTAACCAACCATTAACCCTGTAGTCAGCCTTCTGGTTTGTCCTTCCAAAATGAATCACCTCACACTTACCCAGATTGAACTCCATCTGCCACTTTTCTGCCCAACTCTGCATCCTGTGTAAATCCTCTTGCGACCTTTGACAACCTTCAGCTCCATCTACAATTCCTCCAACCTTCGTGTCATCCACAAACTGACTGACCCATCCTTCCGCCTCTTCATCCAGGTCATTTATAAAAATCACAAAGAGCAGGAGGTCCCAGAACAGATCCCTGTGGCCCCTCCACTAGTCCCCGACCTCCAGACAGCATACTTTCCTTCCGCTATTACTCACTGATTTCTTACCACAAGCCAATTTTTTTTATCTATGCAGCTAATTTTTTACTGATGTTGTGATTCATGACTTTCTGGATGAGTCTGTAATGGGGAACCTTGTCAAAAGCTTTGCTAAATTCCTGTTTCCTTCCTCCTACATCCAATGTCTGCTTCTTTCTTCCTCTTGACGAGTTGCCTGACCTGTTTCATCTGCCACGGTTCCCTTTTCCCACCATCTTTTTGTTGTCCCAGTGGGACCCTGCACAAGTGGCCCCTAAACTTCCACAACATTAATTCTGTACTTTCACCCTTAAACATCTGTTTCCAATTTATTCTCGCTAGTTCCTGCCTCATCCCCTCATAATTAGCCCTTCTCCAGTTAAACACTTTCCCAGTTTCCATAGCTATGTTGAAGCTAAGGGAGTTGTCATCTCTCTTACCAAAAAGCTTCATCACCTTGACCAGGTTTATTCCCCACAATCAAATCCAGTGCGGCCTCTCCTCTAGTCAGCTGGTCCACATAAAGTGTCACGAATCCTTCTTGTACACACCTGACAAATGCAGTCCAATCTATCCCTCTTGCAGTGAGGAGGTGCCAGTCAATATTAGGGAAGTTCAAATCACCCATAACTACAACCCTGTATTTCCCACACCATTCCAAAATCTGCCTGCTTATCTGCTCCTTGGTGTCCCAAGGGTTATTCTGGGGCCTCTAGACAGTGCTAACTCCTTCCTATTTCTGACTTCTATCCACACTTCCATCTTCAGTGCCTCCCTTTATATAGCCCTGATATGATCTGTGACCAGTAATGCTCCTCCCTACACCCATGCTGTGTTCTTCCTCCCCTTTATTCCTAACACTCTAAGTGTTGAAATCAACACATTTCAAACCCTCTAATTGGCTACCTTTATGTTTTGTCCCCTGCCTGTCCTTCCTCTCCAACATCGAGCACATGGCATCATGTCCTTCTACCCTAATCTCGGCTCTGACATTCCGATTACCATCCCCCCGCCAAACTAGTTTAAACCCTCCCCAACAGCTCTAGTAAACCAGCCTGCCAGGATATTGGTCCCCCTCCAGTTCAGATGCAGCCCGTCCTTCTTGTACAGGTCAGATCTTCCCCAGAAGATCCCAATGATCCACAAATATGAAATCCTGCCCCTGGCACCAACTCTTCAGCCATGCTTTCATCTGCCACAACTTCTCTGGTGCAAGACACAGGCAGCAATCCTGAGATTACCAACCTTGAGGTCCTGCTTTTTAACTTCTTTCTTAACTCCTTACATTCCATCCTCAGGACCTCATCCCTATTCCAATCTATGTCATTGGAAGGAACCAACATGGACCACAACCTCTCCCTCCAGAATGCTATGAACGATCATAGACGTCCTTGACCCTGGCACCTGCAAGGCAACATACCATATGAGAGCCTCGATCCTGTTCACAGAGCATTTATCTGCTGTCCTAACCAATGAGTCCCCAATTGCAATAGCTCTCCTCTTCTCCCCCTTCCCTTCTGAGCTGAGTCACCAGCCTCTGCACCAGGGATGTGATCATCACAACTTGACCCTGGTAGATTGTCCCCTACAACACTTTCTAAAACAGTATATGCCTCTCATAATCTTGTAGACCTCTATTGTCTCTTCTCATCCTTCTATGTTCCAAAGAAAAAAGTCTCATAAGACATTTTCCAATCCAGGAAACATCCTGGTAAATCTCCTCTGCACCCTCTCCATAGCTTCCACGTCCTTCCTGTAATGAGGTGACCAGAACAGAACACAATATTCAAGTGTGGTCTCACCAGAGATTTGTAGAATTGCAACATGACCTCTTGACTCTTGAACTCAATCCCTCTATTAATGCAGCCCAAAGGCCATGGCTATATCTACACTTCCCTGCCCATTCCCCAAATCCTTTGGTTTCCCTCTTGTCCAAAAGATCTACCTGAAGTTTGCACCCACAATTAGACTCAGAATTCACTTCAGTATTCAGTTTACCCCTCTTTCTTGAAAATATGACTCTACATTTGACCCACTAGCACATTTAACATAAACCACTAGCACAACACTGTTACAGTGTCCGGGATTAGGACTGGGGTTCGAATCCCGTGCTGTCTGTACGTTCTCCCCGTGTTTCTGTGGGAGCTCCAGTTTCCTCCCACCCTTCAAAATATAGCAGGGATTGTAAGAAAATTGGGTGTAATTGGGGAGCACAGGCTTGTGAGCCGAAAGGGCCTGATACCATTAAGTGTGTTTAAATTTCCCCCATCACCAGAAATATACTCCCAACATCCTGCCTGAAAATTGTACCGTATATATTTTTGTGAGATCATCCCTGTTGCATACCACGAAGAGTTACATACTCCAGGGCTGCAGCAGACCAGCAGAGGGCACCAGAAACAGGAAGAACAACACCTATTGAGGAGAAGCATAGGAAAAGACCCTGCAGAATGGTGACACGGCAGCAGACCTGGGAGAGGCTTAGTGGCTGAGAGACCCACACAGACTGTGGGCGGTTGGGAAATTGCAAATTTTTTTGGAAAACATTATTTAATTTAATTTAATATCATTTTATTTAATTGATAAAAATAACAAAAATAACAAATTACAATATTACAGTGTTAACAAATATGTTGAATGTAGATATAGAAAGCAAGAAGTTAAAACAAATCTATAACTATAACTAAAAGTAAGAACAGAAGACTAAAGAAACCCTAAATCCTCCTCCCCTTAAACTAATCTAATCCCATAACTAATCATTTTATATTATATAATACATAATAACATCACATAAGTACATATTAATTTTGATGGCTTCAAATGACACTCAAGGATCCCAAAAATATTATTCAAAAAATTATTATTGATTTGGGGAGAACCTTACTGATCAGGACCAAACCTGTGGATTTTTAAATTATTTTATATAAATCTTGTTTCTATATTTCTTTTGAATTAAACAAACCTACTTTAGGTGTTTGAAATAAATACTGAATTCTTGGAAAAATATTAATTTTAATACAATTAACTCTTCCAATTAACGTAATGGGTAAATTCACCCATTTCTTTAGATCTTCTATCTTATTAAATATTGGAAGATAGTTTAATTTATATAAACTTTTCAGATTATTATCGATGCATATGGCCAAATATTTAATCGCATCCATCCATAAAAATTGAACATTTTGTCATTGCTGTGAATAATCCCCTTGTACCAATTTCATTACTTCACTTGCATTCCAATTTATTTTATATCCTGAGGATCTCCCACATTCTAATAACAGATTATATAGTCTTGCCAATGACAATTGTGGCTGAGTTAAATGAACTAATTTTATGTTCAGTTTGATTTATTGTAAACCCTTTCAACTGTCAAACATCACAAATCTTTTGTGCAAGTGGTTCCATAGCTCAAGCCAACAAGGCTGGTGATAAAGGACATCCTTGTCTACTTGATCGATTTAAACTCAAAGATTGAGATATCTTCCCATTTATTATTACTTTAGCCTTATGATCCAATTCATAAAATTCACATCAAAACCAAATATACTCAAAACCTTAAACAAAAAAAATCCCAATCTAACTTATCAAACGTTTTTTTCTGTATCTAAAGTTGCTATCACACTCAAATCTTTTTGTCTCTGGGAAAAATGAATTATACTTAATAACCTTACTATATTTTCAGAAGTTTGTCTGTTTTTAACAAGATCTGCCTGGTCCATATTTATCAATTCAGGAAGATAATCATTAATCCTCTTTGCTAATACCTTTGCTATGATTTTATAAATCAATGTTTAATAATGACATAGGTCTATATGAAGATGGTTTTAATTGATCTCTGTCTCTTTTTAGGAATAACTATAATTATTTCCATTGAAAAAGTTTCTGGAAGATAATGCAATTTGAAAGCCTATTCTATTACCTTCATAAATAAAGAAATCAATAAATCCTTAAATTCTTTATAAAACTCCACTGGAAACCCATCTTCTCCTGGAGATTTATTGTTTTGTAAACAATTAAGAGCATCATAAACCTCTTGTTCAGTAAAAGGACTATTTTTTTATCTTCTTCAGTTAAATTTTGTAATAGCATTTGTGACAAATATTCATCCATGGTTTCCTCTCTGTGATTCAGAGGTATATAGTTCTTCACCAAAATCCTAAAATACATCATTTATTTTCTATGGCTTAAATGTCATTCGATTATTATTCTGTGGCATTGCCTTAATTATTCCAGAGGATTGTTCTGCTTTTAATTGCCAAGCTGAAACATTATGCATTCATTCTCCTAATTCATAATATTTCTGCTTAAACCATAATATCATTTTCTCTGTTCTATATGTTAACTATTATACTGTAAGATTTTTTTTATTAATTAAAGTTCTATATTTATTCTCCGATTATGATTTTTGAATATCTTTTTCCATTACCGTTATTTCTTTTACCAATTTATCTATGTCTTTCATATACTCCTTTTTAAGTTTTGAGGAGTAACTTACAATTTGTCCTCATAAATAAGATTTCAATGCATCCCAAATAATAAACTTATCTTCATTGAACTCGTTAGTGTCACGAAACAATTCTATTTGTTGCCATATATATAAAAAAACAAAAAATCTTCCCTTTTCAATAATTCCAATTCAATCAACAATGGGGAATGATCAGATAATATCCTTGTTCTATATTCAACATTTATAACTCTTGATTGATTTTGAGCTGAAAGCTAAAAAAAAAATCAATTCCATAATATGTATCAAACCTGTTAGAATAAAAAGAATAATCTCTCTCTTTAGGGTGGATCCTTCTCCATTTATCAATCAAAAATTAAAATCATCCATTAAATATAACAATGTTTTAGCTGCTTTTGATTAAACTATAGTTTTTGATGATTTATCCAACAAAGGTTCTAAACAAAAATTAAAATCACCACCCTTTAAAACATTTTCATTAACATCAACTAAATTTAAAAAAGTATCTTGTATAAACTTCTGATAATGTGTTTGGTGAATATATGTTTAATAATGTCCACTCCTCAGAAAATATTTGACAATTTAACAATGTATAGCTTCCCGCCAGGTGTGTAATTACACTTTGAATTTTAACTGGTAAATTTTTCTTAAATAAAATCACTACTCCTTTAACTGCTGCATTAAGTATGGAAAAAGCTACCTGACCTACCCAATCCTTTTTCAATTTCAAACATTAATTTTCAGTTAAGTAGGTCTCTTGTAAAAAGGTAATATCCACTCCTAATCTTTTAATATAAGATCAAATTTTCTTTATTTTTATGGGGCCATTAATATTAAAACTTAAAACTCTCTATGGTACACCTGCAGAAATTTGGAGTCTTTGGTGACATAACAAATCTCCTCAAACTACGCTCGTAGGGAGGGCTTGGAGTGATAGCGCAGGTTGGAGACGTGAAAATACACCTCTCCTGGCAGAATTAATTAAAATACGAATGGAAAAACTTGTTAAAAAAAATTGGTGATATTAAAATTTGTCTTAAACCCTATTTACAATGGCTATGAAAAAAATCTAAAACTCAAGCTGTGAAAAAAAAATGACTACTGATGAGGTTGATATTGAAGAAATGGGGTCTACCTTAATGATTGATCCTGCATACTTGGTTCCTCTCCCTCCGAGGCCAACCCAACAGACAACGGCTAAAGGGTATGATACTCCAATGCTGCTTCCCCGGAGAAGCCGACAAAGATGGCACTGGAGTGAGGAAGAGAGTTCCCGAACCGATGTCACAGGAGCAAATGCGCACGTGCGGGGTTCCACACGTGCGTCCTACGGAAACAACTGTCGTATACCAGACTATGGAGTCTGCTGAACACTCATCGGCCAGCATTGCTAGTCAGACTAGGGCAAGACAAAAGGCCTGTAGACAGGTCAGACAGATGACTATATCAACAGAAGAAGAGAAAGAAGAAACAAGAACAGAAGAAGTGACTTCACTAGAATTAGAGGGAGAGGAATTGTACATCGTGGATATAACCATATAACAATTACAGCACGGAAACAGGCCATCTTGCCCCTTCTAATCCACACTGAACCAAGTCCTCTCCTCTAGTCCCACCTACCTACATCCTGCCCATAACCCTCTATTCCCCTCCCATCCATATACCTATCCCATTTTTCCTTAAATTACAACATAGACCCTGCCACCACTACCTATCCCGGAAGCTCATTCCACACAGCCATCACTCTCGAGTAAAGTTCACCCTCATGTTACTTCTAAACTTTTGCCCCTTAACTCTTAACTCATGACCTCATGTTTCAATCTCTCCTACCCTCAATGAAAAAGCCTATCCACATCAACTCTATCTATCCCCCTCATAATCTTAAATACCTCTATCAAATTCCCCCTCAACCTTCTACGCTCGAAGGAATAAAGACCTAATCTGATCAATCTTTCTTTGTAATCTAGATGCTGAAACCCAGGAAACATTTTTGTAAACCTTCTCTGCACCCTCTCTCTCTACCTTGTTGATATCCTTCCTATAATAATTCCTATAATACTGCACACAGTATTCTATATTTGGCCTCACCAATGACTTGAACAGTCTCAAGATCACTTTCTAACTCCTGTATTCTATGCTTTGATTTATAAAGGCCAGCAAACTAAAAGCCTTCTTCACCACCCTATCCACATGAGATTCTACCTTCAGAGAGTGATGCACCGTTATTCCTAGGTCTTTCTGCCCCACTGCATTCCTCAATGTTCTCCCATTTACTACATACGTCCTGTTGGATTATTCCCTCTAAAATGAAGCCCTTCACACTTCTCAGCCTTAAACTCCAACTGCCACCTTTCAGCCCACTCTTCTAAGCATCCAAATCCATCTGCAATCTTTGAAAACCTTCATTCTCCAAAATTCCACCTATTTTAGTATCATCCACGTATCTACTAATCCAATTTACCATCTCATCATCCAGATCATTAATGTATATGACAAACAACGATGGACTTAATACAGATCCTGAGGCACACCACTTGTTACCAGCCTCCAGCCTGACAAATAGTTATCCACTACGACTCTCTGGCATCTCCCTTCCAGCCATTCTTGAATCCATTTGACTATCTCTAAGTTAATACTTAGTGCTTGAACCCTCCTAACTAACCTTCCATGTGGAACCTTATCAAAGGCCTTACTGAAGTCCATATTGACAACATCCACTTCTCTACCCTCATCACCATTCCTAGTCACCTCTTCAAAAAATTCAACAAGATTGGTCAAACTTGACCTTCCACGCACAAACTGACATTGAGTGTTCTTGATCTGACCCTGTCTCTCCAGATACTTATATATTATCTCTAAGAACACTTTCCACGAACTTCCCTACCACAGACATCAAACTTACAGGCCGATAATTGCTTGGCTTGCTCCTCGAACCCTTTTTAAACAAAGGAACCACATGCGCCACACACCAATCCTCCGGCACGATACCCATCTCTAATGACATTCAAAAAATCTCTATCAGAGCTTCTGCTATTTCCTCTCAAGGCCTGGGAAAATCCTGTCGGGACCTGGAGACTTATCCACCTTTATATGTTCCAAATCTCCAGTACTTCCTCTTTCTTAAACACTACATTCTTCATAATTACCTTCTTTGCTTTAACAAGTTACTCAAGAGGTAAATTTGAATCCTCTCAAACTACTCCTCAATCTGTAGATCCTTCAAATCAATTTATTTTGATCTCGAAACAAACTCAATCATAGCCTAATCAAATGAATCAAGAATTTGTTTCTGTTAGGACTCAATTTAATTCACAATTTGAACATATTAAAGATGAAATGACTGATATGGCAAATTATGCTAAATTTGTGGATAAGATTAAAGTCAAAGTTCAAAAGATTTTCAAGGCTGTTATCTTGAGGTAGAACAATGTAAAGATTCAATTAATAAAACAGAAGATTCCTTTATAGCTTGGGAAGTTCAAAGGAAAGATCTTTTACAGAAAATTTACGTATTGGAGAATCAAAGTTGTAGAACAATGTAAAATTGTTGGGCTGCCTGAAGATTTTGAAGGTTCTAATCCAGTACAGTTTTTTCAAAGATGGATTCCTGAAGTCTTAGGTCATGAAAATTTTCAAAATGGTTTGGAACTTGATAGAGCTTATAGAGCTATTAGAAAGAAACTGTTTCTATGACAGACGCCACACTCTATCTTAATCAGATGTCTGTGTTATCAAGAAAAAGAAAATATATTAAGATTGGAAGTCCAAAATGCTAGGAAACAACAGGGTCCTTTAACGATTGGGAACAACAGAATATATTATATGCAGATTTGAGTTCAACCATTATTAAGAGAAGGAAAGAATTTAATCTGGCAAAATCTGTTCTATGCAATACAGGATATAAATTTGCCTTTTGATACCCAGCTATACTTAAGGTCTTTTATGGAGAATTTCAATCATAGTTTTTTACTGATGAAAATGAAGCTTTAATGCTTGGTAATTCATTGCCTAATAATAAACAAGACAGCAATCGAAGTTATCCTTTACAACAATCTAAATTTTTCTTTGGCTTGGCTTCGCGGACGAAGATTTATGGAGGGGGTAAAAAGTCCACGTCAGCTGCAGGCTCGTTTGTGGCTGACAAGTCCGATGCGGGACAGGCAGACACGATTGCAGCGGTTGCAAGGGAAAATTGGTTGGTTGGGGTTGGGTGTTGGGTTTTTCCTCCTTTGCCTTTTGTCAGTGAGGTGGGCTCTGCGGTCTTCTTCAAAGGAGGTTGCTGCCCGCCAAACTGTGAGGCGCCAAGATGCTCGGTTTGAGGCGTTATCAGCCCACTGGTGGTGGTCAATGTGGCAGGCACCAAGAGATTTCTTTAGGCAATCCTTGTATCCTTTCTTTGGTGCACCTCTGTCACGGTGGCCAGTGGAGAGCTCGCCATATAACACGACCTTGGGAAGGCGATGGTCCTCCATTCTGGAGACGTGACCCATCCAGCGCAGCTGGATCTTCAGCAGCGTGGACTCGATGCTGTCGACCTCTGCCATCTCGAGTACTTCGACGTTAGGGATGTAAGCGCTCCAATGGATGTTGAGGATGGAGCGGATACAACGCTGGTGGAAGCGTTCTAGGAGCCGTAGGTGGTGCCGGTAGAGGACCCATGATTCGGAGCCGAACAGGAGTGTGGGTATGACAACGGCTCTGTATACGCTTATCTTTGTGAGGTTTTTCAGTTGGTTGTTTTTCCAGACTCTTTTGTGTAGTCTTCCAAAGGCGCTATTTGCCTTGGCGAGTCTGTTGTCTATCTCATTGTCGATCCTTGCATCTGATGAAATGGTGCAGCCGAGATAGGTAAACTGGTTGACCGTTTTGAGTTTTGTGTGCCCGATGGAGATGTGGGGGGGCTGGTAATCATGGTGGGGAGCTGGCTGATGGAGGACCTCAGTTTTCTTCAGGCTGACTTCCAGGCCAAACATTCTGGCAGTTTCTGCAAAGCAGGACGTCAAGCGCTGAAGAGCTGGCTCTGAATGGGCAACTAAAGCGGCATCGTCTGCAAAGAGTAGTTCACGGACAAGTTTCTCTTGTGTCTTGGTGTGAGCTTGCAGGCGCCTCAGATTGAAGAGACTGCCATCCGTGCGGTACCGGATGTAAACAGCGTCTTCATTGTTGGGGTCTTTCATGGCTTGGTTCAGCATCATGCTGAAGAAGATTGAAAAGAGGGTTGGTGCCAGAACACAGCCTTGCTTCACGCCATTGTTAATGGAGAAGGGTTCAGAGAGCTCATTGCTGTATCTGACCCGACCTTGTTGGTTTTCGTGCAGTTGGATAATCATGTTGAGGAACTTTGGGGGACATCCGATGCGCTCTAGTATTTGCCAAAGCCCTTTCCTGCTCACGGTGTCGAAGGCTTTGGTGAGGTCAACAAAGGTGATGTAGAGTCATTTGTTTTGTTCTCTGCACTTTTCTTGGAGCTGTCTGAGGGCAAAGACCATGTCAGTAGTTCCTCTGTTTGCGCGAAAGCCGCACTGTGATTCTGGGAGAATATTCTCGGCGACACTAGGTATTATTCTATTTAGTAGAATCCTAGCGAAGATTTTGCCTGCAATGGAGAGCAACGTCAATCTAAATAGATCTAAACAACAATCTAAATAGAGTCAAGATAAGTCACGAGATGGAACTCAGATGTTGGAGCATCTCTCTCTCTCCCCTCTTTCTCTCCCCCTCTCTCTCTCTCTCCCCTCTCTCTCTCCCCCTCCCTCTCTCTCTCTCTCTCTCTCTCTCTCCCCTCTCTCTCTCCCCACTCTCTCTCCCACTCTCTCTCCCCACTCTCTCTCTCTCCCCACTCTCTCTCTCCCCTCTCTCTCTCTCTCTCTCTCTCTCTCTCCACACTCTTTCTCTCCCCTCTCTCTCGATTGAGATTGAGATTGATGTTGATAACAAGAATAAAAATATTGAAGAACCTTTATCATATTTTATGGACTGATAAATATGTTTTTTTAATATTTCTGTCTGTTGGGGGGGGGGGGCAGATATTTTGTCTTCTCTTTCTGAAGTCACATGCCACTTAGTGGGGAAAGCCACTTCCCATATAATAGAAGTAAGTAGTACTGGTTCTTTTCGTCAGTACATTTTTTTTTATTTTTTAGGGGTTTCTTGCTTTGCTTTTCTTTATTAGGAGATGTTATTTATTTTTAAAAACTGCTGTGGAGCTGGGATATGCCGGGGCAGGTGGAAAGATTTATGTACTTTTAGATACACAGTATGGTGGTGAATAATTTGAATTTTGAAACTAATAATGTGAATGGGCTCAATAATAAAATTAAGAGGAAGAACGTTTTATCTTATATTAAAAAGTTGAAAGTTGACTTTGCTTTTTTTAAGGAGACTCATTTAACTGAGAAAGATCAAAAATTAAAAAGGGAATGGGTTGATCAAGTTATAGCTTCATCCTTTAGTTCTAAAGTAAAAGGATTTGCTGTTTTAATTAATCAGAAGTTGTCTTTAAATTGCAATCTACTGTTATTGATTCTGCACAAAGGTTTGTTTTAGTAAATTTTCAAATTTATTTGGAATTTTAGACCCTTATGAATATTTATGCACTTAATGTAGATGATGAGAAATTTATTCAGGATTCTTTTCTTTATCTTATAGAACATATGAGAATGTGATAGTTGGTTGTGATCTTAATGGTTGTTTAGATCCATTATTGGATAAAGCACAAAAACCAATAACTAAAATGAAAACGGCAAAAAGGATTGTAACATTGAAGAAAGATTGGAATTTAGTTGATATTTGAAGAAGATTAAATCCGAAGGAAAGGGATTATTCATTTTATTCTTTCAGATTTGATTCTGCATCCAGAATATAATACTAGCATTTTATCAGATCATTCAACTTTATTGATTTCATGTTTAGCTTCTGAAAAGATTAATTTAGTTTATAGATGGAGGTTTAAACCTTTGTTGTTGAGAACTTTTGATTTTTGCAATTATATAAGAAATCAAATTCAGGAATTTTTAGGTATTAATATTGATTCAGTTGACAATAAATTTATTTTAAGGGATGCTTTAAAAGCTTATTTGAGAGGTTAAATAATAAGTTTCCGTGGTGGCCTGCAATTGCGGAGATTGGTCCGGCATATCGCGCGGCAGCAGATGCAGACAGAGATCGCTAAAGCGACTCCCAGGACAACGAACCGGCGGGGATAGAAGCTGGGGCAACATCAGACCAACAGCCCTAAAATGCCATTGGTCAAGATGCTCAGCCAACTCAGCAGAAACTGGAGTTGAGGATTTGTGGAATTTGTTGCCACATACAGCGGTGGAGGCCCAGTCATTGGGAGAGTTTAAGGAGGAGTTTGCTAGGTACCTAATTAGTCAGGGAATCAAGGGATATGGGGAAAAGGCCAGAATTTGGAACTAGATGTGAGAACAGTTTAGCTCAGGATGGAATTGCAGAGTAGACCTGATGGGTCGAATGGCCTACTTCTTTTCCTGTATCTTGTGATCTTTTGATCTTGTGAAAACCCGTCCTTTAGCTTAACTTGTCCATACCAACCAAACTATCTAGGTCACAGTGAAACCCTACCATTAGTTATAATCTAATAAATGCACTTGTTCTCCCTCCAGACTACAAACCTATTGCTACCAAAAGCAGGAGATACAGCACAGCAGACCGAGATTTTATAAAGTCTGAGACACAATGTCTGCTTGACAAAAGTATCATCGATCCTAACACCAGACCATGGAGAGTGCAAGTGGTAGTGGTAAAAGTGGAAAACAAGTCCAGGCCAGTAACTGACTACAGCCAAACTATTAATCGGTACACACTCCTCGATGCATACCCCCTCCCTTGAATTGCAGACACGGTAAATGATATTGCACAGTATCGGGTCTATTCCACCATCGACCTGAAAGCAGCCTATCACCAGCTCAAAATCCAGCTCCCATCCATATACGGCATTTGAGGCTAATGTTCATCTCTATCAATTCTGAAGGGTCCCTTTCAGTATTACTAACAAGGTTTCTATCGTTCTATCATTCAGAGACAGATGGACAGAATAGTGGATGAATATGGGTTGAAGGCAACCTTCCCCTACCTTAATAATGTCACCATCTGTGGCCACACCTTGGAAGACCATGACGCCAACTTCCAGAGTTTTCTCCACACGGTGAAAGCCCTGAACCTCTTTTATAACTCTGACAAGTGCATGTTCAGGACTAAACGTCTGGCTATCCTTGGCTACATGGTGGAGAATGGCATCATTGCCCCCGATCTTGATAGGATGCGTCCCTTATTAGAGCTCCGTGTTTCCAGGACCACAAAGACTTTGAGGAGATGCCTGGGGTTTTCTTATATTACGCCCAGTAGATCCCTCAGTACACTGATATGGTTCACCCCTCTTAAAAGCCACTAATTTCCCCCTCTTGGCTGAAGCCCAAATGGCTTTTAACTACCTCTGGAACCACATTGTGAAAGCGGAGGACACTAATGTACCTTTCCAAGTGGAAAGAGATGCTTTGGACGTAGCCCTGCTGCTACCCTCAAACCAGGCAGTCAGGCTGGTTGCACTTTTACCATGGACATTACAAGGCCACAAACTCCGGAACCCACTGGTGGAAAAGGAGGCTCAAGCCATCGTAGAAGCCGTGAGGCACTGGAGACACTATCTGGCTGGTAGGAAATTTATGCTCCTCGCTGACCAGCGCTCGGTCGCATTCATGTTCAATCATGTCAAAAAGGCAAAATCAAAAATGACAAGATTGCGAAGTGGAGGATCAAGCTCTCCAATTACAATAATGTAATTGCCTATCAGCCAGGAGCTCTTACTGTCCCTCCAGATGCCTTATGCCTTATCCATCTCTTACTGTCCCTCCAGATGCCTTTTGCCTTATCCATCTCTTACTGTCCCTCCAGATGCCTTATGCCTTATCCATCTCTTACTGTCCCTCCAGATGCCTTATCCAGAGGAAGCTGTGGCCCTGCACACACTGACCAACTGCGGTTTCTACATAATGAGCTCTGCCATCGAGGGGTTACCCCCATGGGTCTCCCATGGGTCATTTTGTCGAGGCTCACAATCTGCCCTTCTCTATGCCAGGTCTGCACGGAGTGCAAGCCGCACTTCTACCGCCCCACAAAGGGTCACCTGATTAAGTCATCCAGGCCTTTCGAATGGCTCAGTGTCAATTTTAAGGGACCTCTCCCCTCCATGAACGGGAAAACTTTCTTTCTCTCTATCATTGATGATTACCCCTGCTTCCCGTTCACCATTCCACGTCCAGACACTCCACTTCATCAGTCATAAAGGACCTAATCTCCATTTTCGCCATGTTTGGGTATCCCAGCTATATTCATAGTGACTGGGCTCATCTTTCAGTACCTGCTGGTGAGGGGCATCGCATCTACTAGCTACAACCCCCGGGGGAATGGGCAGGTTGAAAAGGAGAATACCACGGTCTGGAAGGCTGTCAAACTAGCCGTGAAGTCAAAATGTATTCTGGACTCAAGCTGGCAGGAAGTCCTCCCCATGGCGCTCCACTCCATCTGGTCGCTACTATGTTCCGCAACCAACACTACTCCTCATGAGCTCCTATTCAATTTTGAAAGAAGGTCAGCATCAAGAACTACACTCCCGATTTGGATCGCCACTCCTGGTCCAGTCCTTCTCAGGAAGCACGCAAGGAGAAGCAAGACCGACCCCCCTGGTGGAAAGGGTGTAACTGCTCCATGCCAATCCCACATACACCTATGTGGATTACCCGGATGGCTGGGAGGTCACCGTCTCCATCAGGGAATTGGGACCCACTGGAACAGAGGGTCCATAGCCTCAGGTGCCCTGTGAGCCATGGAGCTCATTCTCGCCGCCCCCAGTCAGGGCCTCAGGAAATCCAGCTCAGGAGGAAGTTGCATCCCCCTCCACCATTGAGCCAGAGACCCAGCCCACCTGTCCTCCCTCACAAGGGGACCAGGAAACCCAAGGAGACCAATGCTCCCTGGTGGTAAGGCTCACTGCCAGGATCTCCAGACCCGCCAGACTGCTTAAATCTGTAAATTTGTAAATAATTGTATATTTTTAACCATTTTTAATCTGAACCCATATTCTCTGTCTTCATTCACAGACCCTAAATTCTCCAGGAACTGGGATTCACTGGTAGGGTGCTGTGCTGATGGTTGGCCCCGCCTCCTGGCTCCACCCCCACCAACTCATTTATAACCCTGGTTTCTCGCCTAAACGCAGAGCCCTTCTGAAGACCATTGTGGGACCCATAGTCATAAGCTAATAAAAGTATTTGTTCTCCCTCCTGCCGAAAGAGCTTTTATTAACGCTACACAGGGTCATGGGAATGACATAGCCAATTTGTTTGGCATGGACAAGTTAAGCTAAAGGACATGTTTCGGTGCTGTAAAACTGTGATGCGCTCATTCTCTTCTCTCTCTCCCCTCTTTCTTTTCCTCTCATTCTTTCTCTTTGTTTCTTTCTCTTCCTCATTCTTTTTTTATTTCTCTTTCTCATTTCCTTTCTCTTTTTCACTTTCTTTTCTCTCTACCCTTTTAAGTTCCTCACACTCTCTCTCTTTCTCTCCGTCAGTCTTTCCTTTTGCTCACATTTCCTTTCTTTCATTCTTTAAGCCTGTGATAGTCCAGATTCTATCACCAATGTGTCTATGTACAGATGGTCGTGTAGGATGACTGATTGGCTGAGAGTGTAGCCACACCTACTGGCAGGTCTTAAAGGATTGCTCCTACCCAGACCAGGTCGACCTACTTGTGATACGCTCCAGTCTTTTAGTTAATAAAAGCCTTGGTTTGGATCAACAAGTCTTTGGTTCTTTCGACGGGTTCTACAAAGCCCAGGCCTCCATCTTCGCCTTTCAATAATCCTGAACACCCCAAAGCACTTCTAGTGACTGAAGAGCCACTGAAACCTAATTTCAGTTTTAATATTGGGAAAGCACACTCTCCGCACCTCTCTGAGGAAATGATCTTTGGCTTGTATCATGTGATAAGATGCTAATGTCAATTGAGAATCAACTAACTGTGAATGTTGGAACACTGGATTTAAAAATATAAATTGCTGGCTAGCTCACTGCAATCTTGAGGGAAGAACACTTTGTCTTCCATCTGGGATAGGCGAAGCTTGCATGCCTCTGGACTGGTCTACATTGTGAGATGATTTGTTTTTACTGTCTGTACCAGACTGTTTCAAGGTTATCCAGCTGCAAACCCTGACACTTGAACAGTCTCAACATCACCTCCCAACTCTTGTATTCTATGCTTTGATTTATAAAGGCTAGCATACCAAAAGCCTTCTTCACCACCCTATATAGCAAATAAAAAGATAGGTATCCAACGTTTTGGGCTGGAGCCCTTCATTAAGGTATGAAAATATATAGGCAGACGCAGGAACAAAATGATTGGGGGGAGGGTCAGGGAGCAGAACACAATCCCAAAGGCAGGAGGAAATAGGTGGATAAGGGAGGGAGGGCACATCAGAAAGGGAGGAGGAAGGAGTTGGAGAGCTGGAGGAAAGAAGGGAAAGGGAAAGGGAAGGAAGGGAAGACAGAGAATAGGTGACCAGGAACCGAAGAAGTCGATGATAATGCCATCCAGTTGGAGAGTGCCCAGATGGAAAACTGCTTCAATTTACAGGTGGTCTTGGTGGGTCAGTACATGAGGCTATGGACAGGCATGTCAGCGCGGGAGTGGGACACGGAATTGAAGTGGATGGCCACTGGGAGATCCCTGTCACTGACGCGGACAGAACAAAGTTGCTCAGCGAAGCAATCTCCCCATCTGCGTTCAGTCTCTCCAATCTGGAGCAGGGCCCAATGGGAGCACTGGATGCAGTAGATTACTCCCGTGGATACACAAGTGAAGTGTTGTTCATTTGAAAGGTCCGTTTGAGACATTTGACAGTTCTTGGCCTATATTTGTCAGAATTTAGGAGAACGGTGGTTGGTGGGTGGGGGGGGGGGGGTCCTCATTATAACATTTTCAAAGTTGAAAGGCATGAACAGAGTAGATGTTGAAATGTTGTTTCCCATGGGGAGAGTCTAGGACAAGAGCCAGAGCTTCAGGATTGAAGGGTGTCAGCTTAGAAGAGAGATGCAGCGGAATTCTTCAGTCAGACGGTGGTAAATCTGTGGAATTTGTTGCCACAGGCTGTTGCAGAGGCCAGGTTATTTTGTGCATTAGTGACAGAGATTGAAAGATTCTGGATTAAAGGTTATTGGGAGAAAGCCGGGCAGTGGGGCTGAGTGGAAAAATGGAGCAGCTCATTATTCAATAGCGGGGCAGACTCGAAGGGCTGAATGGCCTATTTCTGCTCCTATGTCTTACCGTCTTGTGGTCTAAGTTCCTGAAAATTGGAGGACTTCTCCTGGAGCCAGCACATCGAGGCAATCATGTAAGAGCCACACCAATACCTCTAATTTCTTAGAAACCTGAGGGGGATTCGCCCTGTCATCGTACACTCAACTAAACTTGGACAGGTGCGCTGTGTGTCAGAATCCGAATCAGGTTTATTGTCCTTAACGCGTGTCATGACATTTATTGTTTCGCAGCAGCAATTCTGAAAAATGACCTTAAAATTACAAGGATGTAAAAACAAATTTAAAAAAACGTGGTGCAAAAGAGAGAGAGAAAGTGAGGTCGTGCGCTATCAAACTTCGCACGCTCGCTTAACCCTAAATCTCATGGCAGAGGGGAGAAGAAGAAGAGGAAGAAAGGGTCTGCAACTCAAGTGCCCAGGAACACAGAAGATAGCCAACACAGCCAAGTCCATCACAGCCAGGTCCATCACAACCAGGTCCAACACAGCCAGGTCCTTCACAGCCAGGTCCATCAGAGACAGATTCATCACAGTCGGGTCCATCACAACCAGGTCCAACACATCCAGCTCCTTCACAGCCATGTCCATCACTGCCAGGTCCTTCACAACTAGGTCCAATACAGCCAAGTCCAACACAGCCAGGACCATCACAGCCAGGTCCATCACAGCCAGGTCCAACACAGCTGGGTCCATCACAGCCAGGTCCAACACAGCCAGGTCCATCACAACCAGGTCCAACAGAGCCAGGTTCATCACAGCCAGATCCATCACAGCCAGGTCCATCACAGCCAGGTCCATCACAACCAGGTCCAACACAGCCAGGTCCAACACAGCCAGGTTCATCACAGCCAGATCCATCACAGCCAGGTCCATCACAGCCTGGTCCTTCACTGCCAGGTCCATCACAGCCAGGTCCATCACAACCAAGTCCAACACAGCCAGGTTCATCTCACCAGGTCCATCACAGTCAGGCCCAACACAGCCAGGTCCAACACAGCCAAGCCAATCACAACCAGGTCCATCACAGCCAGGTCCATCACAACCAGTTCAAACACAGCCAGGTCCATCACAGTCAGGTCCATCACAGCCAGGTCCATCACAACCAGGTCCATCACAGCCGGGTCCATCACAGCCAGGTCCATCACAGTCAGGTCCATCACAGTCGGGTCCATCACAGCCAGGTCCATCACAACCAGGTCCATCACAGCCAGGTCCATCACAACCAGGTCCATCAGAACCAGGTCCATCACAGCCAGGTTCATCACAGCCAGGTTCATCACAGCCAGGTCCAACACAGCCAGGTCCATCACAACCAGGTCCATCACAACCAGGTCCTTCACAGCCAGGTCCATCACAACCAAATCCATCAGAACCAGGTCCATCACAACTAGGTCCAATACAGCCAGGTCAAACACAGCAAGGTCCATCACAGCCAGGTCCAACACAGCCATGTCCATCACAGCCAGGTTCATCACAGCCAGATCCATCACAGCCAGGTCCATCACAGCCTGGTCCTTCACTGCCAGGTCCATCACAGCGAGGTCCATCACAACCAAGTCCAACACAGCCAGGTTCATCTCACCAGGTCCATCACAGTCAGGCCCAACACAGCCAGGTCCAACACAGCCAAGCCAATCACAACCAGGTCCATCACAGCCAGGTCCATCACAACCAGTTCAAACACAGCCAGGTCCATCACAGTCAGGTCCATCACAGCCAGGTCCATCACAACCAGGTCCATCACAGCCGGGTCCATCACAGCCAGGTCCATCACAGTCAGGTCCATCACAATCGGGTCCATCACAGCCAGGTCCATCACAACCAGGTCCATCACAGCCAGGTCCATCACAACCAGGTCCATCAGAACCAGGTCCATCACAGCCAGGTTCATCACAGCCAGGTTCATCACAGCCAGGTCCAACACAGCCAGGTCCATCACAACCAGGTCCATCACAACCAGGTCCTTCACAGCCAGGTCCATCACAACCAAATCCATCAGAACCAGGTCCATCACAACTAGGTCCAATACAGCCAGGTCAAACACAGCAAGGTCCATCACAGCCAGGTCCAACACAGCCATGTCCATCACAGCCAGGTCAATCACAACCAGGTCAAACACAGCCAGGTCCATCACAGTCAGGTCCATCACAGCCAGGTCCATCACAACCAGGTCCATCACAGCCAGGTCCATCACAGTCAGGTCCATCACAGTCGGGTCCATCACAGCCACGTCCATCACAACCAGTTCCATCACAACCAAGTCCTTCACAGCCAGGTCCATCACAACCAAATCCATCAGAACCGGGTCCATCACAGCCAGGTTCATCACAGCCAGGTCCAACACAGCCAGGACCAACACAGCCAGGTCCATCAGAGGCAGATCCATCACAGTCGGGTCAATCACAGCCTGGTCCATCACTGCCAGGTCCATCACAACTAGGTCCAATACAGCCAGGTCCAACACAGCCAGGTCCATCACAGCCAGGTCCATCACAGCCAGGTCCAACACAGCTGGGTCCATCACAGCCAGGTCCAACACAGCCAGGACCATCACAGGCAGATCCATCACAGTCGGATCCATCACAGCCAGGTCCATCACAGCCAGGTCCAACACAGCCAGGTCCATCACAGCCAGGTCCATCACAGCCAGGGCCAGCACAGGCTCTGACCTCTCATCCTCACCCACATAAGGAGCTGCCTCATGTGGGCAGCCAACATCATAAAGGGCCATCCTTGCCCTGATCACAACCTCTTCTCACTCCTCCCTTCAGGGCAGAAGGTACAGGAGCCTTACGACCAACATCTCTAGGTCCAGGAACAGTTGTTATCCAACAAATTCAGATTTATTCTCAGAGTACATACATGACATCACATACAACCAAGATTCCTTTATCCTGGGGGTGTGGCAGAATTATCTCTAATTGGTAGTGCATAAAGTAAACTTTACACCACATAAAACATGTAAACAAAGAACTGTAAACAGATAATGAATGTAAACAATACAGAAGGAATAAATAGAGTATCAATAAAGTGCACAAGAGTCCTTAAATGAGTCCCTGATTGAGTTTGTTGTTGAGGAGTCCGATGATGGAGGGGGAGCAGCTGTTTCTGAACCTGGTGGGGTGAGTCTTGCGGCCCCTACACCTCTTTCCTGATGGCAGCAGCGAGAACAGAGCCTGTGCTGGGTGATGTGGGTCTTTGATGATTGCTGCTGGTCTCCGACAGCAGTGTTTCCTGTAGATGTGCTCAATAGTAGGGAGGGTTTTACCTGTGATGTTCTGGGCTGTGTCCACTACCTTTTGGAGGGCTTTACACTCAGGGATATTAGTATTTCCATACCAGACTGTGATGCAGTTGGTAAGCACCTTTTCCACCACACCTCTGTAGAAATTTGCTAGGGTTTCTGATGTCACACCAAACCTCTGCAAACTCCTGAGGAGGTAAAGGCACTGACGTGTTTTCTTCAGCAGGTCCCGCAGCTTCCAAAGAGCATAAAAGACAGTCGACATTTCAGGCATGAGCTTTTGTTGAAAATCAGGCAGACACTCCTCTCCTCTTCATTGTGGAGACTGGACACAGACCAAGGGATCGCTTCGTTAGGCACCTTCACTCTGTCTGCTGCCTCAGGAGGGCAGGCATACGGCGCGACAGCAGATTAGAGTGTAGAGATAGAGTGTGACAAAGACAAAGTGCAGGATGCAGAGAAAATTGCAGATAAAACAGTGCAAGGGCATCATCTTTTAGCAGTGAGAGGTTCATTCAGGAGTCTGATAACAGCAGGAAAAAGAC
The DNA here is from genome assembly GCF_036971445.1 of Narcine bancroftii. NCBI lineage: Eukaryota > Metazoa > Chordata > Chondrichthyes > Torpediniformes > Narcinidae > Narcine > Narcine bancroftii. The sequence continues at coordinate 8,714,090 of NC_091472.1, forward strand.
AGCTAAATTCTTGATAAAGGGCAGGTGATTATTGAATAGTTTTCAAGCTTGTCAATACAAAATGATGCAATTGGTAGGGTAATTAAAGTAAAAGCTATGCCATAATTGTTATAATAAAGGAGGAGGATAATAGGAGCTGAGCTCTTGATGGAATTTGGAAGTTACTTTTGAAGGAATGTGTAACAGTGACTAGAAGAGAAGCTGCCTGGGAAACTCCTTATTATATGTGGAAAGAGAAATGTGGATGATTGTGAATCGTGAACAATGGAAAACCTGCAAAAGAGTTTTTAAAGAATGCATTGGAGTGTGGGTGGAATGGTTATGCTACAATAGAGAGTAGAATAAACAGGTTTAATATGTAAAGCAGAAGGAAATCAAGCCCAAGTTTTAAGTTGACCATGGGCCATAATTGTAAAAGATGTTTGAATTTGGAGTTCATTGTGGTAAAAGAATATTTTCTCTAAACTCAAAACCTTGGCATTTCAGTTATTATATAAAATTTAATTTTTCGAGTGAGATCCAAAACGAACCAGGATAATCTTAAAATTGTCTTGACATATTGATTGAAAACCCATATAGGCAGGCATAGACATTGCACATTTTTGTTTCACCTGCAGTGAAGTAAATTACAATTTTTTTTCTACAGGAAAGGAAAGGGGTTTATTTTTTTCTGGACCGATTAGAAATTTAATATCACTCAAAAATCTCTTTTTTGTTCCATAGGTTAATGGGCAAAAGTGTTCTTCTCCCTCAAAGGCCGTGAAGCCAGTGTGGTGGGAGGTGTGCGAGCAAGACAGCAGCTCCGTTTGCCGCACAAGTGAACCACTTTTCTCTCCTCTGTCAGCTTAGTTCATTGCATTGCTTGAGGGACCCAGCGGAGAGATGAATATTGGACGGTCAAATGCCTCCCTCTGGATTGCCTGAGGGAAGATTTTAAAAATCCATATCTGACAAGAGAACAAGGAATTTGAATTTCCCATTATGAAAACTCTGTTAAATGTTGATTGGAGGTTGTTAAAAATTAAACTCGTTTTCTGCTACTTTGTTTAGATGTATCAGTCCCCTTTTTAAAAAAAAATACTGGTTAATCTGAAGGTCTCCTGCTTTTAATGGTTCTCATGACACTGATCACAGGACGACGTCATTGTATACTGCGAAATCGTGGAACACTGCACGTTTATTTATAGCCACCTAACCATCTCTTCCTTTGACCTACTCAACTTCTACAAATTATTTATGGAATTAGCTGAGTCCAAGTAGAATGATGTATGAAAACAAAATAAACGAGTTAAGATTTTTAGACAGTCAAATGGTAGCCTAATGGGATTATCAGTGTTCATTTTTTTACTATTCGATAATATTAATAAAGCAAGTGCGATCTAGATAAATTGGAGTTGATCGAAGACCAATTATTGATTTATTTTTAATTTACACGTACATTGTCACTCCAAATGATTTTGCCTTTTACCCGTTTCACACATTAATAACGTTGTGCAGCAGAAATCATGTCGGCACACGGCATAGTTTATGCAAGTATTTGTTCATGTTTTAACAACTTCCTATTCCCAGCTTGGGGATCAGCAGTAACTGGTAAGACATTACATTTTTCCAGTTATCTGAACCAGTAGAAAAAAAAGTTGGGGGGGTAGGGGTAGGGAAGGGAAGTGCAGGCTAAAAAAAAATCAGTTCCGTCCGAGACCTTGGTTGGCTTGGCCTTGTGGCTGAGGCACAGCATTCCATTCAATGGTTTGCCAAGCTCAATATTATTAGAAGATTTTATTAGTTACTTTTTGAATGGCAAACAAATGAAATGAAAGGGAAAGTGCTTAACTTGTTGGAAAGTTCATCAACAATCGTTGGCATTTGGGAAGTTCATCAATAATTGCTGGTATTTGGGGACTTCTCCATTTTCCATCATCTCTTCCTTTATCATGGCATTTTGAACAGATGTTCTGGAGATCAAGAAATCTTTGGATGTTACGGAAGATGAAAACCTAGCATAATGTCTTTTTATTTGGGCTGGGCGCCCTTAAACATGTCACCCCTAAAGCACCTTTCTGAATGTTTACATGAGTATCTGTTCAGCAATGATATTCTCAGTGCTCCGAAACATCCAGAATCAAACAAAAACACTTTTCATTACTGACCTTAAGCTGTATTTGCTCCCATTTCTCTTCATTTCTCTTCTGTCATTAATGTTCTGCAACTGTGGAAATAAAAAAAAAGGTTTAGATGATGAACAGACTGGCCGGCACAATATTTACACTGCTCACCGACCCACGATCAGTGGTATGAATGTTTAATAATTCAAAAACAGGGGAAATAAAGAATGATCAGATTGTCAGGTGGCAGATCAAACTCAATGAACCTGCAGATGCCCTGTCAAGAGGAAGCTGTGCCTCTACATTCACTGGCCAGTTGCGGTCACTCCACGATGAGGTTGGCCACCCAGGCATCACTTGCTGCCCTACTCCATTGAAGACATCAGGGAGATGACCAGGTCCTGCCAGGTCTGCGCAGATTTCAAGCCGCACTTTTACCACTCCAACAAAGTGCACCTGATAAAGGCATCCGGCCCCTTTGAATGACTCAGTGTTGATTTCAAGGGTCCCCTCCCTTCCACCAACGGAAACGTGAACTTCCTCAATGTCATCGATGAGTGCTCACATTTTCCATTCACCATCCCCTGCCCAGACATGACCACCACCATGGTCATCGGGGCCTTGTGCTCCATTTTCACCCTGTTTGGGTATCTCAGCTATATCCATTTATGAACGAAGAGCTACACCAGTACCTGCTCGTAAGGGGCATTGCTTCAAGCAGGACGCCTAGCTACAATCCCCAGGGGAATGGACGACTTGAAAAAGAGAACGCAACTGTATAGAAGGCTATGAATCTCTGGTCCAAGGGCCTTCCAGACTCACACTGGCAAGAAGTTCTACCCAAGGCACTCTACTCCATAAGGTCGCTCCTCTGCACAGCGACCAGAGCAACTCCTCACAAGCTTATGTTTGATTTCCAGAGGAATTCCACTTCTGGGACTACTCTCCCAGCTTGGCTGATGGAACTAGGGCCAGTCCTTCTGAGAAAGCACGAGGAAGAGCAAGACTGATCTGCTGATCGAGAGGGTTTACCTGCTGCACCCCAACCCAACGTATGCCTCCATGACATACCTTGACGACAGAGAGCACACTTTCTCGATCAGAGACCTGGCACCCGCTGGAATTAAGGATCCAATGCCTCAAGAGAGCCAGGAACTACCGAGAACCCCACTCAGGGTCCCGAAGGACACTTCTCGGGAACTGTTCCAATCCACCCCACGACCTGAGCCGGAGCCCTCGAGACTCCATGACCCCGTACCACAGGATGTCCAGGATGTTCAGGAAGCCCAAATTCCTCCCAGTACTGCGGTATTCGATCAGAATTACCAGACCCCCTGAGAGACTTGTAAATATTTGTAAAGTTGTAGTTTTTTTTAATGAATGGTCTCTGATTTTCACCCACAGGCTCAATTCTGAAGGAAGGGGTGAATGCAGTGAACTGGAATTCACTGTCTGTGCATTGTTCAAATGGCCGGCTCCTCCCCTGGCTCCACCCTCACCTACTCCAATATAAACCCTGGTTTTCCTGCCTTACCTCAGATTCACCTGAGGACTATTGTGTCTACCGGCCATTGATTGTAAGCTATTAAAAGTGTATTTGTACTCTTCACTTGTCTCTGAGTGCAATCAGTCGCGTTACATGTCTGTCTTTTGACTGGGACACAAATGGTCTTTGCTATTTTTAAGTCCATTGAGATCCAGAGCTTAGTACATGCAGAATTTGTTTACTGAAGAGTTGCAAAAGTAAGTGAAAACTATGTAACAATGAACAAACATCACCACTTCTGAACAGCAGCTGAAGGTGTTTCAGTCTTTGACACTTTAGTGAGGAACTCCTGGGCTGGGTGACTAACCTTCAACAAACGTTCATCTTCCTTTTGTGCAGCATCTGTGTGGGCTTCCTTCTGGTGAAGCGTTTTTATCCCAGGCTCCAAAATGTACAGGGTTATTGGTTAATTTGGGTGTAATTGGATGGCACAGGTTAAAATGGCCAGAATCTTCTTATCCCATGCTGTAAATTAATTTTTTTTTTAAATACGTAAGCAAACTTTCTACTTCAGGAAATATTGATGTTATTGAGGTGCGTTTTTGTTCCTCACCCTTGTATGACGAAACCAAAAGTACGTCAGGTCACAATTTGAAAGTATCTTTCCTAATGTTAGTCCAATGTGTCACAGGTGGCCACACTAATGCATATGTTTTGGTCTTGCTCTGTATTGGGCAGAGTTTTTCAAGTCTTTGTCAATTATACTGGGTATTGCAACTGAATCAATTGGCTGCTATTTTTAGAATTCTAGTTCCAGAGGTGAAGAAATACACAAATGCTGGAGAAACACAGCGGTGTCAACAGAATCCTGTGTTTTACGTCAGGTTCCAGAGGTGAGTCGAGCTCCCACCTCTGCACATCTGGTTGTAGCCTTTACTACACCATTGGCCAGAAGAGCCATTTTATTTAAATAAAAAGGGAAAGTTCTTAATTCATCAACTTTGATGCAGTGGTTCTCTCAAGTAATGTCATGTTTAAGTATAGAAACAAAATTAGAACCTGCACTTTTGATACCTCTATTAAGTTTGAAGAAACTTGGCGTCCTTTTATAAATTATTTTCATATGAATTATTTTGTATTTTGACTTTTCCTTCCAGACTGTATTGGATTTTTGTTGCTTTTTTTGTTGACAAGGACTAGATAAATTGTTTGTACTGATCTGTTGTAGTGAACTTATAATGGCATTCAACCATGACATGACTTCATATTATTCGGGTAGACATAAAACATACTCAAGGATAGACTTATTCCTGTTATCAGCCCACATTCAAGGAAGAGTTAAGAAAACAGAATATAGATTGTTATTGGATCACTCACCCCTGTTATTGGCAATAGAGCTAGAGGACATCCCACCAAGAATGTATAGATGGAGATTAAATTTCATGCTACTTGGCGCCTCACAGTTCGGCAGGCAGCAACCTCCTTTGAAGAAGACCGCAGAGCCCACCTCACTGACAAAAGACAAAGGAGGAAAAACCCAACACCTAACCCCAACCCACCAATTTTCCCTTGCAACCGCTCCAACCATGTCTGTCTGTCCCGCATCGGACTTGTCAGCCACAAACGAGCCTGCAGCTGACGTGGACATTACCCCTCCATTAATCTTCATCCGCGAAGCCAAGCCAAAGAAAAGAACTTAAAAGACAGGATTTTAGAGAATTCATTGAGCGACAAATTAAAATATACATTGAAATAAATGCGGAATCAGTGAAAGATAAGTTTATACTATGGGACGCAATGAAAGCGTTCATCAGAGGGCAGATAATAAGTTATGTAACTAAGATGAAGAAGGACTACAATCGAGAAATAGAACAGTTGGAAAGGGAAATAACAAATACAGAAAAAGAACTAGCTATAAAGGAAGATACAACTAAAAGAAGAGAATTGACAGACAAGAAAATAAAATATGAAACATTACAAACATATAAGGTGGAGAAGAACATAATGAAGACAAAACAGAAATATTATGAGCTAGGAGAAAAAAAGCACAAAATTCTAGCATGGCAGCTTAAGACAGAACAAACTAAAAGAATGGTATTGGCATCAAGGAAAAAGGACAAACAAATTACATATAATCCAACGGAGATCAACGAAAATTTCAGGGAATTCTACGAACAACTATATCAAACTGAAAATGAAGGGAAAGAAGACAAAATAGATGAATTTCTAACTAAAATTGAACTACCAAAATTACAAACAGAGGAGCAAAATAAATTAATAAAACCATTTGAAATAGAAGAAATACAGGAGATATAAAAAAAACTACCAAACAATAAAACACCGGGAGAGGATGGACTCCCAATAGAATTCTATGAAACATTTAAAGACTTATTAATTCCTCCTCTCCTGGAAGTAATGAACCAGATTGAAAAAACACAAAACATACCAGATTCATGTAAAACAGCAATAATTACAGTAATACCAAAGACGGGGAAAGATCCACTAACACCAGCATCGTATAGACCAATATCCCTACTTAACACAGATTATAAAATAATAGCTTAACTATTAGCAAGTCTCCATGAAAAATCTTTAATTACAGCTGGATATTGGAAAGTAAATTTATATTCTTTCTTCCACAAAATAGTTTTAACAGAATTAAATTATTTACAATGTTTAATAACAGCTTGGAGTTAGGTCATAAATTAGATCAGCCATGATCTTATTGAATGGAGGAGCAGACTCAATGGGCCATTTTTGGCCTACTCCTGTCCCTACTTCCTATGTTCCAAAGTTCCTTTACTCAAATCGGCATAAAAGAAGACTATTATTCTTAACTAACAGGTAGACTTGATTACTTCTCGTGTTTTGAACAGCAACTCTTAAGATCAATTCTCTATCTTGATAGCATAAGCATCTAATCAGGGTAGAACATGGAGCTTGACCTGGAAGAGGTTTCCTTCCTATTGCTCTATGAGCTCTATCCAATTCCAAACCATTCGGGAAATGTTCCTTCCCCAAAACTTCAGGAATTCACATCTTAAAAAAATTGAACAGGATCCAGACCTCAAAATCTTCTGGAAGACCAACAATTTTAACATTATTCCTTCGACTTTGATTCTCCAACCCATCAGTTTTCTTCAATGAATCATTTCTCTGAATTTCCCAACCAGTGAATGAATCCTCCATCTGACCCATCTTTTTTTACACTTCCCCACATCATACTTACAGTCATGAACGTCCTCTTCAATCTTCTTAAATTTATTTTGCACCCTGTCCACCATTTTTACACACTTTGCCACATCCAACTTAATATCTCCCCCTTCATATCAGCGAGTTGGTCTTCCATAGATGAAAAACTTTGACCCATCTGAGTTTCCAAATTTTCTATCTGTTTAGATATATCAACTTGCGATGGTGGGCCTGAATAATGAGGGTCAGATTTAAACTTTGTTGAAATCTCTTTAGATATGGGCGTGCCCTTGTATATAACAGCCTCCTCCGTACCTGGGTAAATGTCTTCTTCTTCCAGTCCCCTTCCAATGTCGCCTTCTTCCTCCTCCGTCAACATTGAAGGCATTTCAGCCCCACTGCAGGTTCGGATCTCCCCCCCCCCTCCCGTCAGCCCAGCATCGCTGAGCTGAGAGAAGTCTGGACACCCGCAGCCTGGGCTGCACATGGGATGAAGGCCCTGTTACTGTGCTATGTTTCTCAATTTAAATTTAAAATTAATTTTTAAATTTGGACAGGTACATGGACGGGTGGCGAAAAGAAGGGTGTAGTTTGGGTGCAGGTCATTTGGACAAGACAGCATAATATTTTGGCATGAAAGAGAAGGCCAGAAAGCCCTGTCTCTTTGCTGTAGTGCTCCATGGATCTCCTAAGTGACAGCAAGGATTTAACATTAATTCAACTGGAAATATTTTCCTTTCAATATTTAACCAATAACATAGAAATAATCCTTCCAGGGTATGATTATGAAAGAAGATATCTTTACATATGGCTATAAAATAAAACCATCACTAATTTATACACTAGCTATAAAATCTGTCCGGTATTGTGCACGTTAATTTGAAAAAAACAGAAGCTTGAGATATTCTGATATATAATTAATTATTGCTTCAAAATGAAGCTGGTTTCTGTTGCCTAGCTACCCCATCTGCAGCAGAAAAATGCAAAATGGTGTCATTGGTGATATCAACAAAAGGTGGGCCAGCCGAGTGTCTACACATCGTATCGGGCAAGCTTTGTGCGAAACCAAACAAATGTACATTTATGCAGAGGGATGTATTATATTTGTAGATATACTTGGGAGGTAAATTGGTAAAATTGGAATATGTTACATACATACACACACTTTAAAACAGATTTTATTAGAAATTCTGAAGAATTCATAGTCAGTGACTTTACAGAAACTATGGAGAATGCTATGCACATTTCACAAGTAAGTGCTAATTGAAATGATGTCATGAAATGAATGGACTGGAGACAGGTCGTCTGTGTTGAACATTTTTACAAGACTTCTGGCCTTTCAACAAAGTGCTCACTTAAAGGTCACTCCTAGGTTCTTATTTACTTAAAAACAACAGATGAGAGCAGAAGACTAACTCTTATTGTTTGCTAGAGAAGGAGGGGGTTTTGCAAGTGAGAGAGAGGGAGATGGTGAGAGAAAGACACAGCTGAAAAAAGCAGGAGAAGCTGAATGGAACTGAAACAGCAACTCCAGAGAGGGCGGATGGTTGGAAGTGCTATCTGCCTGATGTTTCTCTTTGAATAAGAGGAACTCTGTGGTAGTCTGAAAGAAAAAGGTTATCGTCTGGAGAACCCTGATGGGGCAAGTTTTATCAGCAAGACATTGAGGTGACTAATGGTGGTACCTCAGTTGTGGAAATCCTGGAACAACAAATCTCTCTCTGCAAACCTACAAAGAACCTTCTTGAGCAGTAAACATTTACCTTTCGAGCACCAAAGCCTGGTGAACTTTATACATGTTAAATTCCGTGCACAGTACAAGAATTGCCTGCAACCAGAGAACTTGGAAGAATGAGAAGTGAGATTGAACTGTGAACCAAACCTTAGTAGCAATGGACTTACAGTCTGAGGACAGATTCGGGAAGAAAGGTGGGGGAAGGGTTGATATTCAGTGTGGAGAGGCTGCATGTGGGTTCTGAATTTAGGGGACATCCGTTCTAAACCGTTACAGGGGGGAGGGGACCAGTGTACTCCAAAGTCACGCTTTTAAGGTGACACAGGAAGTCCAGACCCAACAACTCGGGAGCACACAGTTCATCAAGAATATATAAGTGAAATTTACAGAATTCCCCCCTTCAAATGACAGACACATTATGCAATGTTGTTAAACATGCGTAGAATGCAAATGAGATTTGAGAAACAGCAGTAATTAGAAGGATACATCTTCAGGTTGTATTTTTGCACAGTCCGGAGTCTATGAAGCTTTCAGTAGAACCCGTTTCGATTAGGCATTTAGTGGAATGTATAGAGAAATGTGTAGGAGAGATAAATTGGGAAACGTTTGTTAGAGTAGGTCACATGCAGAGACTTTAAAAGAGATCTTATTTGAAATACTGGAGCTATGCTAGACATTGTGGCTTCTCAAACCTTTTTGCGAGAGCTTTCAAGAATGTTCAAGAGGTGTCACTAATGGATTATTGTTTATCACGGCAACAGATGAAAGAGCAGGCTGGAGCCGCTGCTGTCTGAAAAGAGAATATGCTGTTGAAAGAGGATCATGTAGTTTTGCAAGCAGAGAGAATCAAACAGGCTTTCTCTCAGTCTCAGTGTGAGAGAGAGAGAGAGAGAGAGAGAGAGAGACAGAGACAGAGACAGAGAGAAACAGAGATCACTTGGACAGTGTTACAGCCAGCAGAAGTTGCTGGGACTGAAACAGGACAAGCTGACAAGCTTTTGGAAGACAGCCTGGTCGACCCCCTTGTGGTTCATGCAAGAGGAATGGACTGGTTGTCTAATGTTTCACTTGGAATAAGAGAAACAGAAAGGAACTCTGTGATGACCTGAAAGAAAGGAGAACCCTGGAGGGGGCAAGTGCTATCAGCAAGACACTGAGGTGACTGATGGAAGTACATCAGTTGTGGAGGTCCTCGAACAACACATCTCTCTTTGAAAACTGACAAGAATCTTCCAGAGCGGTAGCCATTTACCTTTCAAGCAACAAAGCCTGGTGAACTTTATACATGTTAAATTCCGTGCACAGTACAAGAATTGCCTGCAACCAGAGAACTTGGAAGAATGAGAAGTGAGATTGAACTGTGAACCAAAGAACTTTTCTTAAATTTACACACACATTACATACAAGTGTGCTTAGAATTATAAGGGGGTTAAGTTAAGTTGGGTTAATTAAGTTAATAGATATAAGTTAAAGTTTGATTCTGTTTTCATGTTTAAAGATAATTTAAACAACTTTTGTTTAAGTAACTATTTGTCTTGGTAAATGTCTATTGCTGCTGGGTTTTGGGGTCCTTTGGGCAGGTAACAGTAGCGCCTTGTGGGACTGCTCCGCGCTCAAGCAAATGAATATGGTATGGATCAGCAAATTACATCAAGTAAAGTTCCTTGTCATCTGATTGTACAGTTACAGCCGACAAAATAGTGTTCGTGATGCAAAAGGGAAGAGGAATGGCCGTGGTCATAGAGCACTCCATTATCAGGGGTACAGACAAGGGATTCTGTGAGCCTGATAGATATACCCGCATGGTGTGTTATCTTCCAGGTGCCAGGGTGCAAGATATCTTAGATCGGCTCCAGAGTATTTTGAGAGGAAAGGGTGAGCAGCCTGATGTCTTGGAACATGTGGGTACCAATGACATAGATTAAAAAAAGGGAGGACTTCCTGAAGATAGATCACAGTGAGTTAGGATGGAAGCTAAGAAGCAGGACCTCCATGGTAGTGATCTCTGGATTTCTACCTGTGCTGAGTGGAAAGTGAGGGGGGGGGCGGGAAAAAATAGAAGGATCAGATGGATGAATGTGTGGCTGAGGGCAGGGTTTCAGATTCTTAGACCATAGGGATCGCTTCTGGGGTAGGCATGTCCACTAAATGAAGGATGGGCTACACCTGAACCCAAAAGGGGCCAATATCCTGGTGGGCAGCTGTTGCGTATGGTTTAAACTAATTTGGTAGGGGGGTGGGAACCTGAGTGATTGGGAAATGGAGAGGAAGGAGAAAATATGAAAAGTTCGTATAGGCAATGAATTTAAAAGGGTAGAAGGAGTAGAAAGGGATTTGTGAGTGAAGTATGAATAAAAGCACTCATGACTGGAGGGAGAACAAATGCTTTTATTAGCTTATACCTAAAGGTAGGGTTTCACTGTAGCCTTCAGAAGGGTTCTGGGTTTAGGCGGGACAGGGTTATATGTGTGTAGATGGGGGCAGGGCCTGGAGGCGGCGCCAGACATCAGCACAACACCCTATCAGTGAATCCCAGTTCACTGCATTCACCCCTTCCTGCAGAATTTAGGGTCAGTGAATGAAGACAGAGAACATGGGTTCAAAAACAAGTGGTTAAAAAAAAAATTATTTGCAAATTTACAGATTTAAGCGGTCCAGGGTTCTGGAGATCCTGGTGGAGTGTCTTACCACCGGGGGGCCTTGGACTCCTTGGGTCTCCTGGTACCTTTGTGAGGGAGTAGAGGTAGGCTGGGTCTCTGGCTCAATGATGGAGGGGGGTGCACTTTCATCCTGAACTGGATCCCCTGAGGCCCTGACTGGGTGTGGCAAGAATGAGCTCCATGGCTCACAGGGGACCTGAGGCAACGTTCCCTCTGTTCCGGTGGGTGCCAGGTCTCTGATGGAAATGGACTCCTCCCTGCCATCCAGGTATTCCACATAGGTGTACATGAGATTGGGGTGGAGCAGTTTCACCCTTTCCACTAGGGGGTCAGTCTTTCTTCTCCTCACATCCTTCCTGAGAAGAACTGGAACAGGAGTACTGAGCCAGACTGGGAATGTAGTTCCTGATGCCGACCTTCTTTCAAAAGTGTATAGGAGCTCATGAGAAGTAGCATTGGTCACGGGACATAGTAGCAACCGGTGGAGTGCAGCACCATAGGATGAACATCCTGCCAGCGTGAGTCTGGAAGGCCTTTTGACTTCAGGGCTAATTTGACAGCCTTCCAGACCATGACATTCTCCTTTTCAACCTGTCCATTCCCCCTGGGGTTGTAGCTAGTAGTTCTGCTGGACATAATGCCAATCTCCACCACAAAGCCAAAGATAGCCAATTGTTTAGTCCTGAACACGCACTTGTCAGAGTTATAAGTGAGGTTCAAGGCTTTTGCCGCGTGGAGAAAACTCTAAAGGTTGGCTTCATGGTCTTCCAAGGTGCGGCCACAAATAGTGACATTATCGAGGTAGGGGAAGGTAGCCTTCAAACCATACTTGTCCACCATTCTGTCCATCTGCCTCTGGAAGACAGAAACCTCCTTAGTAATACCAAAAGGGACCCCCCGGAATTGATAGAGATGACCGTTTGCCACAGAACATAATGTCCATATAACCATATAACAGATTATGGCATGGAAACAGGCCATCTCGGCCCTTCAAGTCCACACCAGTTCACTCATACAACTCTGCTAGATGCCCCCACCTATTTTCCACCCATAACCCTCCAACCCCCTCCTATCCTCTTCTTAAATGAAAGAATTGACTCTGCCTCAACTATTTCCTCTGGAAGATTATCCTATTCAGCCACCACTCTCTGATGAAGAAGCTTCCTGTAATGTTTCTCCTAAAATTTTTCCCCCTTACCCTCAACTTGTGTCCTCTTGTTTCAACCTCCCGTGCTCTCAGGGGGAAGAGTCATCACAGAGTTCCTTTCTGTTTCACTTATTCCAAGTGAAACATTAGACAGCCAGTCCTTTCCTCGTACATGAACCATAATGGGGACGACCAAGCCATCTTCCAAAACCTTGCCAGCTTGACCTGTTTCAGTCCCAGCAACTTCTGCTGGCTGTAACACTGTTGAAGTGATCTCTGCTCCTCTCTCTCTCTCTCTCTCTCTCTCTCTCTCTCTCTCTCTCTCTCACACACACACACACACTGAGACTGAGAGAAAGCCTGTTTGATTCTCTCTGCTTGCAAAACTACATGAGCCTCTTACAACAGCATATTTTCCTTTCAGACAGTATCAGTTGGTAATAAGCGAATAGACCAGATACTGTGTGATATCATTCACCATGCCCGAAATTCGAGGGAGGGGGTATCTGTCCAGGAGTGTGTACCGGTTAATAGTTTGGCTATAGTCAATTACTAGCCTGGACTTGTTTTCCCCCTTGACCACTATCACTTGCGCTCTCCACGGGCAGGTGCTAGGTTCGATGATACCTTCATCCAGCAGACATTGTGTCTTTGACTTTATAAACTCTCAGTCTGCTGCATTGTACCTCATGCCCTTAGTAGCAATGGACTTACAGTCTGAGGACAGATTCGGGAAGAAAGGTGGGGGAAGGGTTGATATTCAGTGTGGAGAGGCTGCATGTGGGTTCTGAATTTAGGGGACATCCGTTCTAAACCGTCACAGGGGGGAGGGGACCAGTGTACTCCAAAGTCACGCTTTTAAGGTGACACAGGAAGTCCAGACCCAACAACTCGGGAGCACACAGTTCATCAAGAATATATAAGTGAAATTTACAGAATTCCCCCCTTCAAATGACAGACACATTATGCAATGTTGTTAAACATGCGTAGAATGCAAATGAGATTTGAGAAACAGCAGTAATTAGAAGGATACATCTTCAGGTTGTATTTTTGCACAGTCCGGAGTCTATGAAGCTTTCAGTAGAACCCGTTTCGATTAGGCATTTAGTGGAATGTATAGAGAAATGTGTAGGAGAGATAAATTGGGAAAGGTTTGTTAGAGTAGGTCACATGCAGAGACTTTAAAAGAGATCTTATTTGAAATACTGGAGCTATGCTAGACATTGTGGCTTCTCAAACCTTTTTGCGAGAGCTTTCAAGAATGTTCAAGAGGTGTCACTAATGGATTATTGTTTATCACGGCAACAGATGAAAGAGCAGGCTGGAGCCGCTGCTGTCTGAAAAGAGAATATGCTGTTGAAAGAGGATCATGTAGTTTTGCAAGCAGAGAGAATCAAACAGGCTTTCTCTCAGTCTCAGTGTGTGAGAGAGAGAGAGAGAGAGAGAGAGAGACAGAGACAGAGACAGAGAGAAACAGAGATCACTTGGACAGTGTTACAGCCAGCAGAAGTTGCTGGGACTGAAACAGGACAAGCTGACAAGCTTTTGGAAGACAGCCTGGTCGACCCCCTTGTGGTTCATGCAAGAGGAATGGACTGGTTGTCTAATGTTTCACTTGGAATAAGAGAAACAGAAAGGAACTCTGTGATGACCTGAAAGAAAGGAGAACCCTGGAGGGGGCAAGTGCTATCAGCAAGACACTGAGGTGACTGATGGAAGTACATCAGTTGTGGAGGTCCTCGAACAACACATCTCTCTTTGAAAACTGACAAGAATCTTCCAGAGCGGTAGCCATTTATCTTTCAAGCAACAAAGCCTGGTGAACTTTATACATGTTAAATTCTGTGCACAGTATAGGAATTGTCTGCAACCAGTGAACTTGGAGGAATGAGAAGTGAGATTGAACTGTGAACCAAAGAACTTTCTGTATTCACACACACATTACACACACATGCGCTTAGAATTAGAAGGGGGTTAAGTTAGGTTAAGTAAAGTTATTAATAGAGTTAAGATCAAGTTTGATTCTATTTTCATTTTTAAAGATAATTAAAAGCAACTTTTGTTTAAGTAACCATTTGTCTTGGTGAATATCTGGGTTTTGGGTTCCTCTGGGCTAACAATACTTTACAGTCAGTATGGAGTTGCTGAGTGTGGTGAATGTCCGCCAAGCTGCCTGTCTCCCCTCTGGCGAGCCTTGCTGTACTAACATTGGCTGTGCATTATCTCCACTGTTAAGGACACTCCCCTTCATAAAACTATATATGCATTTGTTCTCGTTCATTATTGTACCATGAGTTTCTACTAATAAAAGCCATCATTATTGTTTGACCCCATCGTCTTTGTCTACTTCATCAACCGGCATTTCAATTTTATTAGCAGAAAGTTCAGGCGGCCCCACTGCATCACCTCATCGACCACGTTGTTTCGAGCCATGTAGTAATCGAAACAAGGAATCCAGTGGTTGAAAATTTCTCTGGACCTCAGAGCAGACTGGTCGATTATCAGCCGCTCTGGCTTGAGGGCTGCATCCATTTCTACAAAGTCCATTACATAAGGGCTAACAAACTTCCTTACTCTCTGGAAGAAATCAGGAAACTGACTAAAAGCTGTTCTGTTTACACAGAATGCAAACCACAATACTTCAAAGCTCCGGAGGTCACTCTCATCAAGGCAACCCGACCTTTTGAGAGGATTAGCTTAGATTTTAAAGGGCAAACAGCAAAAATGTATATTTCCTTACTGTAATTGACGAATATTCCAGGTTTCCCTTTGCGATACTCTGCCCTGACGTCTCATCAGCGTCTGTCATTAAATCACGACAGAATTTTCAGCATTTTTGGTTTTCCCAATTACATTCATACCGATAGAGGCGCAGAATTCATGAGCTCTGAACTGCGTCGAGCCCTGCTACAAAAAGGAATTGCCACCAGCCGTACCACGAGCTACAACCCGCCGGGCAATGGGCAGGTTGAAAGAGCTAATGCTACAGTCTGGAAGACTGTTAATTTTGCTTCAAAAACACATGGTTATCCTGTTAGCCGGTGGCAGGAGGTGGTGTCTGAGGCATTACATTCTATTCGGACTTTATTGTGTACTGCAACAAATCAAATACCTCGTAAACGTATGTTTGCCTTTCCTAGGAAATCAGGAACTGTGATGGACTGGCCAGCCTGTTTATCTGAGCCTGGAACCTTGCTCCTGAAGAGCCACGCTCGGGCGTGTAAAACAGACCCCCTAGTCTAACCAGTTCAGCTACTGCATACTAACCCCAACTACGCTCATGTTAAATTCCCAGATGGGAGTACCTACACTGTACCCCTAAGAAATCTGGCCTTGCCTGGTTCACCCCTTCTTCGCACCCTTACTCAGTCAGAGTGAGCCTGAGAGGTTGGATTCACCCCGCCCCCCAGCCTGTGACCCCTAGTAAGCTTTCAAATGGCCATGCTGAGGCTCCACTGCCTCACGCTGGTGATTCTGGAGTGGGACCTAAAGCCAGTCCTTCCCACACTACAGACCCAGGACCTGTACCAGTTCCCAAGGTTGCAAAGGAGCCACCTGTTTTGAGACGAAGCACCAGAATTCGTAAACTACCTGATAGGCTGACATATTCATAAACCATCTCATTATATTTTGATTGCTTGCTAGATACTGGCATATTTTGACTGTTAGAGTATCTCAAGGCCAAACATGGTATCCATATATTGCTTGCTTCAGTCTTTCCTAGCAGCTCTCCTTTTGATTTTAACCCTTCTTCTGCCAGGGGGGTGGGGGTCGGGAGACTGTGGTGAATGTCCGCCAAGCTGCCTGTCTCCCCTCTGGCGAGCCTTGCTGTACTAACATTGGCTGTTAAGGACACTCCCCTTGGCTATAACTGCATATGCATCTATTGTCTTTCATTATTGTACCATGAGTTTCTGCTAATAAAAGCCATGATTATTGTTTGACCAAATCGTCTTTGTCTACTTCATCAACTGGCACTACACTGAGTTGGTGAGGTCTGTCCTGATCTAGCATCATCGAGGCTAGATCCCCGGAGACTCCATGCTCCTCACTTGAGTGGCCCCCACTGTCCTGAGTTGCCCTACATAGGAAAGATGGCATTGATCTTGTGGTGCGGCAAGAACACCGCCCTCCTTCCTCCTCTGGCGATGATGGCATTGAGTTTGATTTCAGGTTACGGCAAGATGGCTGCTGAGCCTTTTTGCACCGTTTCCTCACTGCCACCCTCTGTTGGCGTGTCATGTGGCAAGAAGGCTCGGGTGAATTCAGGGCAGATGGCTTTGGGCTGGAATCGGATCTGTGAGCAGTGCAAGCCGTGGACTTCCCCGGGCTTCCCTCACATAGCAAACTCTCGTCCAATGTCCTTTCTTGCCATATCTGGAACACACTGAATCTTTAGCCAAGCAATGAGATAGTGGGTGCTTGCTCTTGCCGCAGAAAGTACTCTCCCTGGGACGGGAGGCGGAAGCCATTATGGCAGGGGTAGTGGGAGCAGCTGGTCCTCAGAAGGAGTCACCTGAGTGGGTGAGCACACTGGCTTCGAGGTTGTCGTTCTCAAGCTTGGCCTGATCCAGCGATTTGGCTAGCTCGACGTGGCTAGCTGCATCCTTCTTTCCCGACTCAAGCAGTCTCTCCCTCGTGCATCTCAATCAGACCCCTGTGACTGGAGTGTCCTGGATCTGTTCTTCTTCACGAATGTGGCCTGTACCCGCTTCGAACCTCCACATCTTAGCAGATCCATCTGTTAGTGATTGATTGCCTCTCCTGGCCATTGGCAAAGTAGAGCAAGACAGTGCCTCACTAGGACCTCGTTCTGTGACTTCAGGTACTGAGTCTTCAATACCGCGATGGCACCATCGTGCGTAGAGCAGTCCCTGACGGCTGCACACCCTTTTGTTTCTAACCTCGAAATGAGTGCGAACCCCCTGAGTTCATCAGTGTGGGAGACGTTTCTGTTCATGTTCAGGTAGGCCTAGAAGCAGTCTAGCCAGTGCATGAACTCCTCAGCCAGTCGGGGGGTCAGAGGATCTATCAGTAGCGAACCTGGCTTGAATAGTGCTTCCATTGTTTAGAGAATAAGCTAATTGTCATGCAAATAAAAGCTCTCATGACTGGAGGGAGAACAAATGCTTTTATTAGCTTATAACTATGGGTAGTGGTCTTCAGAAGGGTTCTGGGTTTAGGTGGGAAACCAGAGTTATATGTGGGCAGATGGGGGTGGAGCTGGGAGGTGGGACCAGCCGTCAGCTCAACAGACTACCAGTGAATACCAGTTCACTACAGAGTATGCCCAATTGCGTTAGGTAACAAGGTGAGGGATGTGGGGAGTAACAGATTAAAGATATTATACATGAACGCACAGAGTATAAGAAATAAAATGGATGAGTTTGAGGTTCAACTGCATATTGGAGGGTATAATGTTATAGGGATAATGGAGACATGGCTGCAGAAGGGCCAGGATTGGAAAATTAATATCCCAGGGTATACGTCCTATTGAAAGGGCAGACAGGTGGATAGAGGCAGTGGGGTGGTTCTGTTGGTGAGTGTGACAGGTGATGTTATATTTTATATTTTATACACTTCAAAACAGATATCATTTAAAATGCCGGAGCTCTGCTGAAGCCAGACATTCCAGGCTCCGGGTGCTTTTGCACAAACTTTGAAGAATGCCTATAAGGACTTCACAAATAGTTGTTAATTGGACATGGAGTAATGGATTATTGTTGGAAAGCAACAGATGAACAGAATCAGAAGATTGGGTCCGGTGACATAATCTGTGTGAGTGCAGTTGGCTGTTCTAAGGGGGGTTTCTCTGAGAATGGGAGAGAGTGAGAGAGAGGGAGAGAGAGAGAGAGAGAGAGAGAGAGAGAGAGAGAGATAATTCATTTCTACAGTTCTACAAATGGGAGAGAGTGAGAGAGAGGGAGAGAGAGAGAGAGAGAGAGAGAGAGAGAGAGAGAGAGAGAGAGAGAGATAATTCATTTCTACAGTTCTACAATTCAACTGCAGCAGCTGGGACTGGAACAGGACAAGCTGGCAAGCTTGTGGAAAACCCCATTTTGAAGATGGGTTATGAGTTCTTAGTTCAGCCTGTTCAAAGCATTTGTGGTCCATACAAGGGATGGCTGGCTGTATAATGTTTCACTTAAAATAAGGGAAACATGAAGGCACTCTGTGGTGACCTGAAAGAAAAAGGTTATCATCTGGAAAACCCTGATGGGGAAAGTTTCTTCGGCAAGACACTGAAGTGGCTGATCAGAAGGAATCATTTGTGGGTTTCCAATGCGCAACAAGTCTCTCTCTGAAAACTGAAAAGAAACTTCCTGAGTGGTAACCATTTACCTTTCAAACACCAAAGCCTGGTGAAATTCATAAATGTTAAATTCTGTGCACAGTATAAGAAATGCCTGCAACCAGTGAACTTGGAGAAGTTAGAAGTGAGATTGGACTGTGAATTAAATAACTTTTCTGAACTTATATACACATTACATACATGTGTGCTTAGAATTAGAAGGGGGTTCAGTTGGGTTAAGTTAAGGTAATAGTAATAAAATAAAGTTTGATACTTTTTTCATGTTTAAAGATAATTAAAATCAACTTTTGTTTTAGTAACCATTTGTCTTGGTGAATTTCTATTGCTGCTGCTTTTTGGAGTCCTCTGGGCCCATAACTGAGGAATGATTTTCAGTCCCTTGAAAGGAATGATATAATAGCAGGTGGAGTAGAGTCTGTTTGGATAGAGTTGAGGAATTGCAAGGGCAAGAGGACCATAACGCAAATCATATACAGGCCCCCAAACAGTAGCTCAGATATAGGAGGCAGAATAAATCAAGAGTTAAGATTGGCATGTCAGAATGGTAATGATACAATTGTTATGGGAATTTCAACATGCAGGTAGACTGGGAAAATCTAGCTGGTGCTGGACTGCAAGAAAATGAGTTTATAGAATATCTCCGGGATACATTCTTAGAGCAGCTCATGATGGACCCCAGCAGGGGGAGGACAATTCTGGATTTGGTGTTGTGTAACAATGCGGATTTGATAAGGGACCTTGAAGTAGGGGAGCCATTAGGTAATAGCGACCATAATATGGTAAGTTTTAATTTGCAATTTGAACGGGAGAAGAAAAGAAAGTCAGAAATATCAGAATTACAGTTGAATAAAGGAGATTATGCAGCCATGAGGGAGGAACTCACCAAAATACAATGGAAGGATCCTCTTGCGGGGAGAACAGTGGAACAACAAGGGTAGGGATATCTGGGCATTTTTCAGAAGGTACAGGACCAGTTCATTCCAAAGAGTAAGAAAGGCTCTAAGGTGAGGAAAGGGCAACCGTGGCTGACAAAGGAACAGTATCAAGACCAAGGAGAGGAATTAGAATATAGCAAAGAGGGGTGGGAAGCTCGAGGATTGGGAAACCTTCAAAAAGCAACAGAAGATAACTAAGAAAGCTCTACCAGAGGAAAAATTGAGGTATAAGAGTAAACTAGCCAATAATATAAATGGGGATAGGTAAAAGCTTTTTTTGGTATGTGAAGAGAAAAAAAATATTTAGAACCAAAATTGGGCCCTTAAAAACAGAACTTGGTGAAATTATTACAAGAAACATGGAAATTGGCTGATGAGTTTAACAGATACTTTGGATCTGTCCTCACCAGAGAAGATACAGGTAAAGGTCAGATAGGGGGTCGAGGTCCTGTGGTACTGAAGGAGTTGATAGAAATTCCAATGGCAATGAAGGAATTGATGGAAATCCAGATTTGGAAGCATGTGGTCTTGAGTATGAATGGACTGAAGGCTGACAAATCCACAGGGACTGATGGGCTGCATCCCAGGGAACTTAGGGAGTTTGCTCTGATATTGTGAATGCATTGTCCAACATTTTCCAATGTTCTATAGATTCATGAGAGGTGCCTTTGGATTGGAGGGTGGCTAATGTTGTGCCACTTTTTAAGAAAGGAGGGAGGGAGAGAAAAGGCAATTACAGACCAGTATGCCTGAAGTCAGTAGTGGGGAAGATATTGGAATCTATTATAAAAGAAGAAATAACAGAATGCTTAGAAGAAATAATGGTATCATTACAAGTCAGCATGGATATCTTAAGGGAAAATCATGTTTGACTAATGAGAAATTTTTTGAGGAGAGTGGACATGGGAGAGCCACTGGATGTGGCTTGATGGACCGAATAGCCTACTCCAGCTCCTGTTGTCTATTGTTTATTTTTCTCCAATCCTTGGTGCAAATCACGCACAAACCCGACATAATACACCCATGGACAAACCATACATATGCAGAACAAGTATTCATGCAGGAAATTAAATAAATAAATATTGTTTCGAGAAGGTGAGAGTCTCGGATGGTGAGTGAGAGCAGTTCCTATGGTCGTTCAGCGTTTTCACTGCCCATGACAAGAAGCTGTCCCTCAGCCTGGTGGTGCTGGCACTGATACTTCTGTGTCTCTTGCCTGACGTGAGCAGCTATAAAATACAAATTGCTCGAGATAGTTGACATCTTGGAAATTTATAGTGGAAGGAATAATATTAAAATTGTGGTGATGTCTGAAGGTAAAGGAGGTCATGATGGACCCCAGCAGGGGGAGGACAATTCTGGATTTGGTGCTGTGTAAAGATGCTGAGTTGATAAGGGCCCTTGAAGTAGGGGAGCCATTAGGTAAATAATGACCATAATATAGCAAGTTTTAATTTGCAATTTGAAAGGGAGAAGGAAAGGTCCTCTTGCCCTTACAATTTCTCGACTATATCCAAACAGACTCTACTCCACTTGCTTTTATGTCAAGATGTGATATGATTTTTTTTTCAAGATACAGAAAATGTGTGAAAAAGAGCATTTTATTCTGATCGAGAGAGATCTTAGACCAAAACCAGGTCCTAATCAGACAACTCACTCTATCTTGATTAGATTTTTAAACTATGAAGAGCAAAAGATTGTGGACCATTGAATTATGAGTGGGGGGGGGGGGGGGACACGATTTTTAAAAAATCCAGATCTGAGTCAAACTCTTTTGGTCAGAAACACAAATTCTCACAAATGAGTCTCTTTAAGATCGGTGACACGACAAGCTTTATTCACAAGTCTGCAGAGTTGGACTCAACCGGCTTCTCGCCAAGTCAAGCCCCGATACATACAGTGCGTTGTTTTTTATACAATTTGCTTGTCCTTCGGCATCTCCACTACACTGCTTTAATTGGTTAGTTTTTGCAGAATCATCCTGATTACTGTTAGTCACGCACACCACGATCATTCATGACCTCTGCTCACACCAAATCCTGTTTTTCACTCTTTAACAATCTTTGGATCCTGCATGTCTCTCTGTAGTTAAATCTGTTGCAAGTCTGTTGTAACATTTTCCAGCTAAACTCTAGTGGTTAGCCCCCTTTTATGACTAATCATTACATTTTAACTTAAACCCTTTTTAACCCAAATTCTCTATCTATAACAATCCACCCCTTTCTTTCTTTAAAATGTGTGTACTATTGCTGAATGGGGATCTTAACCCAGGGAAGAGAACCATCTTCTGATAGATCAATCTCGTGCTGGACTAAAATCCTAACCGGGACTCCCGGGGCCCCTGGCTGCATGTTGTCTGCCCAGCATTTCTTAGAAACTGAGGTATGGGAAATGAAACTACCCTCCTGTCTTTCCCAAGTGCGGTCCTGAAAAAGGACTACTGTGTCTCTGCACCTCTCACACTTCAGACCTGACAAAGACAGAGGCAAACCAAGAAAAACCAAAGCATATAACAATAACATTGTCAATCAAGTCCTCCTGCGAAGTCGCAAAGTAAGAGGACTGTCCCCAGGAACACAAGTCCAATCTGAGTCCGTGTCAGGGTCCTGAGGCGCCTCTACAGGTCCCTTAAATCTGGATGCGTGCGTCCACCCCCTCTCTCTTGTTCGCCCTGCAGCCTCTGTAGTCAAGAGAACTTGGAATGGACCTTCCCACTGTGGCTGGAGTCTTTCGGTTTTCCAGGTCTTGATGAGGATCCAGTCTCCCGGTTCCACCTTGTGTAGAGAGAAGTCTAAGGGCGGTGTTTGTGTCAATAGTCCCCTCTTCCGTAAATCTATAAGAGAGCGTGACAGTGCCTGTAAATAGTTCCTAACAAAAATATCCCCTTCCCCCAAGGTGGGACACCCCTCAACTTTACTCCAGAAGGGAAGCCCAAACATCATCTCATAAGGGGACACCCCCACATCCCTGCATGAGGCAGTACGAATT
The DNA here is from genome assembly GCF_036971445.1 of Narcine bancroftii. Lineage (NCBI taxonomy): Eukaryota > Metazoa > Chordata > Chondrichthyes > Torpediniformes > Narcinidae > Narcine > Narcine bancroftii. The sequence goes on from NC_091472.1 coordinate 8,736,648, forward strand.
CTCAATAAGGCCAGAGTCAGACACTTTGTCCAAGGCATTTTAGTCTCCACCATTAATTTTGTCAATTGCGTCTTTAGGGTTCCATTCATACGTTCAACCCTCCCTGAGCTTTGCAGATGCCAAGGGGTATGCAGTTTCCTAGAGACTTGCAGGGCATCACAAATCAATTGGTGAACTTTGGAGCAAAAGTGTGGACCCCTGTCCGAGTCTATAGAATCCATTATGCCATATCTGGGGATCACATGCTCTAGGAGGAGGCGAGCTAGCGTGGAGGCAGTAGCATTCACTGTTGTCACTGGGTCCATTCTGGTTTCTACCCATCGGGTAAAGTGATCTACCATCACCAACAGATACTTCCACCTTTGGACCTGAGGTAACTCCGTGAAGTCGATCTGGATTCTTTGGAAGGGGCGTATTGCCAACGGTTGACCTCCCACGGTGCCTGTCCTCATTACCTTCTTATTAATTCTTGTGCAGATGTGGCAGTTTTGCACCTCCTGTTGGGCCAAAGTGTAGATCCCCTTACACACATAGTCTCGAAGCACTGTGTCGCACAAGGCCTGGGTGCCCCAGTGGCTCTGATGATGCAGGTGTTTTAAAATATTGCGAGTTATTTCCTTATTTAGAACCATTCTCCCATCTGGGGTCTTCCATGTTCCATCCGGCAGTCGGCATGCGCCCAGCTGAGCCATGTCCGTTTCTTCCTTAGCAGTGAAAATGGGAGCCTTTTCTATACCTGGTCTTACTGGGATTAAGGTCAGCAAGCGGACTTCCCGTTGCATGGCCGCCCTTTTGGCCTCTTCATCAGCCCGTCTGTTCCCAATCGCGGTCGGGGTATCTCCTCTCTGATGGCCTGGTATGTAGACCACTGCTATTTCCCGGGGTAATATCAGGGCTTCCAGGGTCAGAGTAATCATTTGTTCGTGTGCCAACTCCTTCCCTCTTGATGTAATCAGACCGCGCTCCTTCCAAATCTTACCAAAGGTATGCACTACCCAGTATGCATATTTGCAATCAGTGTAAATTGTCCCAGTTTTCTCTGCCAGTATTCTGAGGGCCCTCTGCAAGGCATATAGTTCGCAGGACTGTGCCGACCAGCTTCCGGGTAGCCTCGCAGATTCTACCACTTCCCAAGCATCTCCTTCTATTATGGCATACCCGCTTCTCCTCATTCCGTCAACATATCTGGCGGAGCCGTCAATGTAGAATTCATATCCCTCTCCCAGGGGGGTATCGCGAAGGTCCTCTCGGGTCTTGGTCTGGAGATCTGTCAACTCGACACAGTCGTGCTCCACTTCTTCCCCTGTTTCACCGCCGTATAAAAATTGAGCTGGGTTGCAACTATTATTCTTAGCAAACTGTAGGTCTTCTCCGACTATTAAAATGGTCTCGTACTTTAATATGCGGGAATCAATCAGCCATCGATGGGCGGTTTGTGCTAATAGAACACTCACAGAGTGGGGGGTGTACACAGTCATCCTTCCTCCAAAAGTGAGTTTGTGTGCCTCCTCCACCAACAGAGCAGCAGCCGCTACTCCCTGGATGCACGTCGGCCATCCACGAGACACTGGGTCCATCATTTTGGACAGGAAGGCCACTGGGTGTCGCTGGCCGCCTTTTTCCTGCGTCAGAACCCCCACAGGTGTTCCTTGATTATGGGTGACGAATAGCTGGAAGGGTTGCTTCAAAGAGGGCAGAGTGAGTACCGGGGTCCGCGTCAGGCGACGCTTCAGGTCCTCAAACCATCCCTTCTCCTCCTGGGTCCATTTCAATGGATGTTCATCCTCATTTGTCAGCTTTTCATACATAAACTTCACCAACGCCGAGTAGTCCTCTATCCATAACCTGCAGTAACCTAAGAGCCCCAGGAATTGTCTTATTTCCTTCTTATTACGGGGTAACGGCATTCTGGTGATTCCCGCAATCCTTTCAGGGGTAATACTTTTCTGTCCTTTACTTATCTGGTGCCCCAGGTACACCACAGTCCTCTCAACGAACTGTAACTTGTTCCTGGACACTCGCAGACCCTTTTTCCCTAGATAGTTCAAGAGTCTAATTGTATCTCCCCTCATTTCTTGTTCCTTGGGCCCTGATAACAGCAGATCATCCACATACTGCATCAATTGGGAGTCATCGGACCGTGGATAGTCCGCCAAGTTTTGTTCTAGCATTTGTCCAAACAGGTTCGGAGATTCAGTGAACCCTTGGGGCAATACGGTCCACCGAAGCTGCCTCCGTCTACCTGTCCATGGATTCTCCCATTCAAACGCGAACATATCTCTACTTCCCTCTTCTAGTGGGCATGTCCAGAAGGCATCCTTCAGGTCAATAACACTAAACCACTCATGGTCCGGGAGAATCCGACTCATGATGGTATAGGGATTGGGCACCACCGGGTGGCGGGTCTGAACAATAGCATTCAAACTTCTCAGATCCTGAACTAGACGATAGGATCCATCCGGTTTCTTCACTGGGAGTATGGGGGTGTTATAGGGTGACATACGTTCCTCCAATAGTCCGTCCCGTATCAGGGTCTCGATTACCGGCTGTAGCCCCTTCCTCCCTTCCAAAGAAATAGGATACTGACGTTTCCTTACCGGCTGATGACCTGGTATTAATGTGACATGTAAAGGTGGGATGTCCAGACCTCCTTGATTTCCCTTCTTATACCAGACTCTCTCGTCAATCTGCCGTTCGTCTTCCTCCTTCAGAACACAGAGGTGGACCCGCACTTCTCCGTCCACGGGGAGAGCACCCAGACCTAGGAGAGCCTGTATATCTCTTCCTAAGAGGTTAAATCCGGCCGACGGTAACAACAAGAGGTCCTGTACCCCTTCTCTCCCTTCCAGCCTTACTGTCACTTGGGGAATTATCGATACCGTCCTGGGAGCCCCTTCTATCCCAGAAATTTTCAAATTGCTTTTTACAGGCTTGGTCCCAGTTGGCACAGTTATTACACTACTTTGTTCCGCTCCCGTGTCCACCATAAACACCACCTCTTCTCCCTGGGGACCAATTTTCAGTTTTACCAAGGGTTCCCTCTTATACTTGGTCCCCAACACCCGGAACCCCTGACCCCCCTAATCTTCTTCCATGAGTTTGAGGGTCCGCACTTCCCTCCTATATCGGGGGCATTCCCTCTTGAAGTGTCCTTCCTCGTTACAGTAATAGCACTTAGCGGGTCTCCTGGGTCTCCACTCTCTTGGATTTCTTGGGTTGCTTAGAGGGGGGTTTTGTCTCCTTTCCTCTCTGGACCCAGCATTTACCTGTCGGATAGTCTGTACCATAATCTTCGCTGCCCTCTTTTGACCTTCCTCTTCCCTCCACACATATACCCTTTGTGCCTTTTTTAACAGATCGCTCAAGGGTTTTTCATTCCAGTCCTCCTCCTTTTCTAGTTTCTTCCTAATGTCCTGCCACGATTTGGACACAAATTCGATTCGAATAAGCTGTTCACCCATTGGTGTACTAGGGTCTACACCCGCATACTGTTGGACATTCTTTCTCACCCTCTCCAAGAAATCAGTAGGGGACTCATCTTTCCCCTGGTGGTTCCCAAATGCCTTGGCGAAATTGTGACCCTTTGGCACAGCCTCCCGTATCCCTTTAATCGTCCACTCTCTGTAGTGTCTCATACTTGCCAATCCCTCGGGTGTTCGTTTGTCCCACCTGGGTTCATTCAGGGGATATTTTTGTTCATGGGGTCTGGGGTCCCCAGGTTGTTCACGTTCCCACATAAGGAGAGCAGCCTGTCGAATCATCTGCCTCTCCTGGGGTGAGAATAATGTTCCCATTATTGCGTGCATCTCTTCCCAGGTATATGTGTTTGGTCCCAGGAACTGGTCGAACTGTTCGGCCAGTCCCATGGGATCTTCCAACAGATTTTTCATTTCCTTCTTAAATCCCCGCACATCAGTACTGGTTAGGGGAACGTTTACGTATCCCGTTCCCCCTCCCATAGGAACTTCCCTCAGGGGATTTAGGCTTATTGGAGCCTTCGATGGTCCTGGACCAGTCTGGGATCTGGTCCAGGGTCAGTCCACCGGTGGAAGTCTAGGGTCCGACTCCCTTAGTTCAATTACTTCACTTAATTCATCCCTCCGTTTCCGGCCCCTTCCGGGACAATCAGATTCATCACCTTCCCCCTCCAGCAGCAAGTTTCCCTCGGGCGCCGTGAGCACCAGGGGAACATAAGGAGGGGGGAGGTTGTCCAAAGGTTCCCACTTCTTTTCTCCCGCTACCCCCAATTTAAAACATTTTGTTAAGGATCTTGGCCAGGGAACCCAACAAAATGCATACGCTGACTCTTCTTGATTCACCTTTGGTCTCGAGTTTACATATATGTTTAATGCTTGTCTAACCCAATCCTCGTCAGATCCGAATTTCGGCCACCAGACCGAGGAACCTTTGATAGGCTGTTTCGACCAAAGGAGACAATATTGTACCATCTTTCTCTTGTCTTTGTCTCGATATCGTCTACTATCCCAATTTTCAAACATTCTCCCCAAAGGGCTGTCAGGAGGAACCCCCGGGAAAAGTCCCGATCCTTCAGACGAGCCCTTAGACTTTGTTCCTCCCATTTTCCCGCCTAGATCCGTTTATCGTGGCTGAGGACCCCCTTCATTTTCGGGACCCTACTCCCTTTCGTCTCGGTCGCCTCGTCGGAGGTACTATCCCTCCGTCGGTTCCCGCTGAGGTTTCCCTGGGGTCTATCCTAAGGTCCCACGATGGGGTCCTCACGCCACCCTCTTTACACCTTATTTATATTTTTACTCCGTCATGACTGTTACCTAGGTGGTCTCATCCGTCAATCCCCACACCACAATCATAAGTCGTCACTTACCGGTGTCTTCCTGGGGATTGAACCATCACTCCTCTCCTTTTCGTCTTGTCGTGTCACCTTTGTCCGGATACCACTCACTCAAGCCGCCCGAGGCGACGAGCAAGGGACTAGGAGCCGCTGAACTCAGCGGGGTGCACCACCTCTGACGTCCCCCTTTCTCGCCTCCCCCCACGGCCGGAGTGTAGATCCCGGACGATCCCCCAAATTGTCAGAAACACAAATTCTCACAAATGAGTCTCTTTAAGATCGGTGACACAACAAGCTTTATTCACAAGTCTGCAGAGTTGGACTCAACCGGCTTCTCGCCAAGTCAAGCCCCGATACATACAGTGCATTGTTTTTTATATAATTTGCTTGTCCTTCGGCATCTCCACTACACTGCTTTAATTGGTTAGTTTTTGCAGAATCATCCTGATTACTGTTAGTCACGCACACCACGATCATTCATGACCTCTGCTCACACCAAATCCTGTTTTTCACTCTTTATCAATCTTTGGCTCCAGCATGTCTCCCTGTAGTTAAATCTGTTGCAAGTCTGTTGTAACATTTTCCAGCTAAACTCTAGTGGTTAGCCCCCTTTTATGACTAATCATTACATTTTAACTTAAACCCTTTTTAACCCAAATTCTCTATCTATAACACTTTTGAAGCAAATAAAAGAGTTTAACCTGATTCAGAAGGTTTTATATGATAAAGGTTATAGATTTGTTCTTCGTTATCCAGCTGCTTTGAAAATATTTTTTCCAGATCTGCTGAATGTGTTTTTTTACAAATCATGTTCAAGTTGAGGAATATGCGAATAGTTTGACTAAAATTCAAGAAACAATAGCTGATGATTTGTTGAAATATATTACTGTGAAGAAATTAAAACCGAGACTAAGGTCCTGAATTTAAATAAAGGGAATTATGATGGTATGAGACGGGAGTTGAGTAAGATTGATTGGGTGGTGTTTATGGGGGGGTTGACTGTGGATAGACATTGGAAAGCATTCACAGATCTAATGGAGAAATTGCAAAAATCGTTTATACCGGTTTGGCATAAAAATAAACCAAAAAAGGTGACTCAACCGTGGATAACAAGGGAAATTAGAGACAGCATTAGGTCCAAAGAGAGAGCATATCAATTGGCCAAAAAAAGTACCACAACCGAAGACTGGGAGCAGTTCAAGATGCACCAAAGGAGGACAAAGGGATTAATCAAGAGAGCAAAAATAAATTACGAAAGTAAGCTTGCGGCAAATATAAAAACCGACTGCAAAAGCTTTTATAGATATGGCAAGAGGAAAACATTGGTGAAATCCAGAGTAGGTCCCTTGCAGTCGGAATCAGGGGAATATATAATGGGGAATAAGGAAATGGCAGACCAATTAAATTCTTACTTTAGTTCTGTTTTTACAAGAGAGGATACAAATAACCTCCCAAGGATGTTGGGAAACATAGAGACTAATGCAAGGGAGGAACTGAAAGAAACCAGTATCTCTAAGGACATGGTCTTGGGGAAATTGAAGGGATTGAAGGCAGATAAATCCCAAGGGACTGATAATCTACATCCTAGGGTACTCAAGGAAGTGGACAATCAGATAGCAGATGCTTTAAGAATTATTTTCCAGAACTCGATAGACTCAGGGTCAGTACCCATGGATTGGAGGGTAGCTAATGTTACCCCACTATTTAAAAAGGGGGGTAGAGAAAAAGCGGGGAATTATAGGCCGGTGAGCCTTAAATCAGTAGTGGGCAAAATGATAGAATGCATTATTAAGGATGTAATGGCGGAGCATATGACTAGCAGAGAAGGGATTGGCCAGAGTCAACATGGATTTACAAAAGGTAAATTGTGCTTGACAAATCTATTGGAATTCTTTGAGATGGTGACAGGTAAAATAGATGGGGGAGAGCCAGTGGATGTGGTGTATCTGGACTTCCAAAAGGCCTTCAATAAGGTCCCACATAAATGACTGGCAGGCAAAATCAAGGCTCATAGAATTGGGGCCAAGGTATTGATGTGGATTGAGAACTGGCTGGCAGATAGAAGACAGAGAGTTGGGATAAATGAGTGGCAGGAGGTGACAGGGATCTGTACTGGGACCCCAGCTGTTCAAAATTTATATTAATGATCTAGATGTGGGGATTGGATGTAATATCTCCAAATTTGCAGACGACACTAAGCTAGGAGGGGTTGTGTGCACGGAAGAGGGGTTCAGGAAGCTACAGTGTAATTTGGATAAATTGGGGGACTGGGTAGATATATGGCAAATGCACTACAATGTGGATAAATGTGAAGTTATCCTCTTTGGTAATACAAACTGGAGGGCAGATTACTATTTGAATGGCAATAGATTGGGAGATGGGGAAGTGCAGAGAGACCTAGGGGTTCTTGTGCACCAGTCACTGAAGGCGAGCATGTAGGTACAGCAGGCAGTTAAAAAGGCAAATGGTATGTTGGCCTTCATATCAAGAGGGTTTGAGTATAGGATACCTTACTGCAGCTGTACAGGGCCTTGGTGAGACCCCACCTGGAGTATTGTGTGCAGTTTTGGTCACCTTATCTAAGGAAGGATGTTCTTGCAATGGAGGGAGTGCAGAGGCGATTCACCAGGCTGATACCTGGAATGGCAGGAATGACTTAGGAGGAAAGATTGCGGAAATTGGGATTGTACTCGCTGGAGTTTAGAAGATAGAGAGGGGATCTCATAGAGACATATAAAATTCTGGCAGGACTGGACAGAATTGATGCGGAAGGGATGTTTCCATTGGTGGGGGAGTCATGGTTCGAGGATAATAGGAAAACCATTTAGGATCGAGATGAGGAGGAATTTTTTTACCCAGAGTGCGGTGAATCTGTGGAATTCATTGCCACAGAGGGCAGTAGAGGCAGGTTCATTAAATATATTTAAGAGGGAATTAGATATATTTCTTCAATATAAGGGAATTAGGGGTTATGGAGAGAAGGTGGGGACGGGGTACTGAACTTTAAGATCAGCCATGGTCTCATTGAATGGCAAAGCAGGCTCGAAGGGCCGAATGACCTACTCCTGCTCCTATCTTATATGTTTATATGTTTCTATGTTACTGATGGATGAAGATTTTCTGTGTAGGGAAGTATTGTTGTTTTAAAGGAAAGGTTTTTCCCTGGGGGTTGGGGAATGTCTCTATTGATTTTTGATGGCTCTGTGTGTTTCCATGGTTTGACCATAACCCGTAAAATGAAAGGTGGTAATGCTAGTATCTCTGGCCTTTATTGGGGGGGGGAGGGTTGTTTTATTTTTTTTCTTTCTTTTTGTATAATGACTTTTTATAATGTTTTTACTTCGAATAATTTTAATGTTTTTGGATTACAGATGCTTACACCTGGGACCAAATTAACTTGTGGGAAATCCTTCCTGGTTTGGTGTGATTGACAGGATTTGTTTTTAAATGTATTGCTAAAGATTACAAATAAAGCAGTTAAGATTTTGAGTTTTAATATTAATGGAATTAACGGGGACATAAAAAGAAAGGATTTTATTTTATATTAAAAAATTGGGAGTAGATATTGCTTTTTTACAAAAGACTCATTTAACTAAAAAGTTAATAAGAAATTGAAAAGAGATTGGGTAGATCAGGTAGTTTTTTTTACATTTTATTCTAAAAATTAGAGGAGTAGCAATCTAACTTAAAAATTTACCAGTTAATATTCAAATTGTAACTACAGATCGAGTGGGAAGATAGCTAATGGTAAATTGTCAGATATTTTCTGAGGAGTGCACTTTGTTAAATATATTTTTCTCTTCTTTGGCTTGGCTTCACGGACGAAGATTTATGGAGGGGGTAAAAAGTCCACGTCAGCTGCAGGCTCGTTTGTGGCTGACAAGTCAAGTTAAATATATATGCACCTAATATATATGCACCTAATACAGATGATCAGAAATTTATACAACATACTTTTTTGAATTTAGTATATGTACATGAAACAGTTTTAATAGGTGGCAATTTTAATTTCTGTTCGGCTCATTTGTTAGATAAATCATCAAAAACTATATTTAAATTAAAAGCAGTGAAAATATTGTTACCTTTAATGAAAGATGTAAACTTAATTGATACATGGAGAAGGATGCAGCCTAAAGATAGGGATTATTCTTTTTATTCAAGTAGATTTGATACTTATTCTAGAGTTGATTTTTTTCTTGCTTTTTGCTCAAAATAAATCGAGTCCTAGATGTTGTTTATAAAACAAGGATATTATCTGATCATTCTTCATTGTTGATTGAAGTGGAATTTGCTGAAAAGCAACATTCAGTGTAAAGAGGGGAGATTTTTCTCTTTTCATGAGACAACATGTAGAATTGTTTTGTGCTATTAATTTACATTCAACAGAAGATAAGTTTATTATTTGGGATGTTTTGAAAGCTTATTTAAGAGGACAAATTATATTATATTTCAAAACTTCCAAGGGAGTACATGTAGAATATAGATAAATTAGAAAAGGAAATAACAATATTGGAAAAAGAAATTCAAAAATCATCTTTGGAGAATAAATATAGAACTTTAGTTAATAAGAAATTACAATATAATGCAATGTTAACATATAGAACAGAGAAAATGACATTATGGTCTAAGCAGAAATATTATGAATTAGGAGAACGATTGCATAAAATTTTAGCTTGGCAATTAAAAGCAGAACAATCCTCTTGAACAATTAATGCAATGCAGCAGGATAATAATGAAGTGACATTTGAACCAAATAAAAATTAATATATTTAAGGATTTTTATGAAAAATTATAAGAATCTGAATTATTATTTGATGAGGAGGCCATAGATGAGCATTTGTCACAAATGGTATTACCCAGTTTAACTGAAGTAGGTAAAGAACAAAAAGGTTTATGATGCACTTAATTGTTTACAAAATAATAAAATCTCCAGGAGAGGATGATTTCCCAGTTGAATTTTATAAAGAACATAAATCCTTATTGATTCCTTTATTTATGAAAGAAATAGAACAACCCTTAAAATTGCATTATCTTCCTCTTTTTCCACAGCGATAATTACAGTTATTCCTAAAAAAGACAGAAATCCATTAAAACCAGCTTCATATTGAATGTTGATTATAAAATGAAAACAAAAGTATTAGCAAATAGGATTAATGATTGTCTTCCTGAATTGATAAATATGGACCAGACAGGGTTTGATAAAAATAGACAAACTTCAGAAAATATAGTAAGGTTATTAAGTATAATTCGTTTAGCACTGAAGAAAAGAAATAGTGTAATAGTGGGTTTAGATGCAGAAAAAGCCTTTGATAGGTTATTTAAGGTTTTGAGTAAATTTGGTTTTAGTTTGAATTTTATAAATTAGATTAAGCCATTTTATAGAAATCCTAAAGCTAAAGTAATAACAAATGGACAGATATCTCAATCTTTTAATTTAACAAGATTTAGTAGAAAAAGATGCCCTTTATCACAAGCTTTCTTTACATTAGCTATAGAGCCACATGCACAAAAGATTTGAAATGTCTGACAGTTGAAAGGGTTTGTAATAAATCAGATGGAACATAAAATTAGTTTATTTAACTCAACCACAATTATCGTTACCAAGACTTTATAGTCAATTGTTAGAATATGGGAAAGTCTCAGGGTATAAAATAAACTGGGACAAAAGTGATGTAATGGAATTAGTACACGGAGACGATTCACAAAGAAGACAGTAATTCCTATTTAAATGGACATTGATAATTATTATCAATGGACATTGATAATAATCTGAACAATTTATATAATTAAATTATAGTCCAATACTTAAAAAGATAGATGAAGATTTAGAGAGATGGGCAAATTTTTCTATTATGTTAATCAGGAGAGTTAATTGTATTAAAATAAATATTTTTCCAAGAATTCAATACTTATTTCAAACTTTACCTAGTTCTATACCTAAAAAATCTTTTCAAGATTTAAATAAACAAGTTAGTAAATTTCTTTGGAAAGGGAAAATGGTAAGAAACTCATTATAAAAGTTAACATGGAAGTATGAACAAGGAGGACTACAACTTCCTTTAAGAATTATTATAAGGCAGCACAGTTAAAATTCTTAGTTTCTTTTTTTGTAGAAATTAAACCATCTTGGGTGGAAATTGAATTAAACAAAATTGGTGAAATTATACCAGAAGTGTTTATATATAAATGGGATCCGAAATTAACAACATTGGATAAAGATGCTCCGATATTAATACATTTGCTTAATATTTGAAATAAAGTTAGCAATTGATGGAAATATTCTCTCATTAAAAACACCATGAATTAATGCTTTATTAAATTTTTGAAAGATAATCCTTTTTTAAATATTTGGAATAACAAAAGAATTTTAAAATTAGGAGATTGAAATGATAATGATAGATTGATGGCTTTTGACCAATTAAAAGTCAAATATGGCATTCCAGGTAATACGTTATTTTGATATTTTCAATTAATAGCCTATTTAAGAGAAGAATTAGGACTGGATATGGTTAAACAAATCTTACAAATTTGGAATAAATCATAGTGGATGGAATGATTAAAAATTTATTTCAATAGCATATATCTTGTTACAAGAACAAGTACCTGTGCCTCTTTCCTGATGGGAGCAGCTGAAAGATGCCATGTGCTGGATGGAAGGGGTTTTCAAAGATTTTGTGCACTCTATTCAGACAACAATCACATCAATGGGGGAGTGGGAGACTACAGTGATACTCTTTGACACTCTTGTGGTCCTGTAGGTTGACCTCCCATTATTTCTCTGCATCAACTGTACCTTTCTGTGATGCAGCCAGACAGGACACACTCAATAGCGCTCCTTTGCAAGGATGACATGATGGCGGCCGGTAGCCTTGCCCACTTCAGTCTTCTCAGGAGATGCAGTCATTGTTGCGCCTTCCAGACAAGTGAGGAGATGTTGAGTGTCCAGGATAGGTCACTAGCGAAGTGAACTCCAAGGAACTTGGTGCTCTCCACTCTCTCCACTACAGAGTTGTTGATGTGTAGTGGAGGGTGGTTGTTCCAGGTTCTCCTGCTGGCCATGATCATCTCCTTTGTCTTGGCCACTTTGAGACTCAGGTTGTAAATCTCACACCTTGAATTTGTGGGCCAAAGGGCCTGTCCAGATTTAGGTTCTAATATCAATCTGGTGATCATCAGTGTTTTAATTTGAAGATGCAGGCCTTTCCAGCCCACGAACACACCCATGTGACCAATTAACCTACCAATGCCATACATTTATTTTGGAGAGTGGGAGGAAACCAGACAACACAGGGAAAACACACACAATTTACATGGAGAAAGCACAAACTTCTTATAGACAGCGCCAGAATCACCCTTGGTCACTGGCGCTGTAACAGCATCAGGCTAAGCGTAATAAGCCTTTGAACTCATCGATCCTGACCAAGGTACCTTGCTGAGATAATCCTATTTGGACCTGAAACATTAACTTTGCTTCTTTCTCCATGGAAGCTGCCTGACATGGCGAGTGCTCCCAGCATTTTCTGTTTCAAGTATCATCCAGAATTTTCTGTCTTTACCACAAAGGCAATAAAGAACCCCCAACCCTATTTGAGAAAGAGAAGCAGAGGAGATGACCCACGGGGGGACTCCTTTGCTTCTCTTTCTCTGACAGTAAGAGATGCTGGACAATTTTGCTGATGGCTGATCTTTGTCTGCCTTTGTCTGACTAAAGGCAATTCTGTGCAATATTACATTTTCTATTTTATTATATGGCAATAAAAGAATGAATCTTGATTCATTCACCCATGGCAGGGAGGAGAAAAAGGAAGCTGATGCAAATTCAAAGTCAGAACGTGGGCAGAGAATACAAATGATTACCCAAGTTGGGTGAATCTTACAGGCAATGTTGAGGTCACATTTGGAGCATTTTAATAGTTAGATCAGCACATGGTTGTGAGAAAAATAGAGGGTTTGCGTGTCAGGTAGTGAAGGATTATTGGTAGATTGAAGTGGAGTAAGTTTATGTAGGTCGGCACAACATTTTGTACCTTGCTGCAATGTTTTATGCATCAGTCAGCTGAATAAACCACACACTCATAAAAATACAAGGCAACACATTTTGATTCCCCACCCCTGTCATGGTCTCACGCACTGCCAGATGTCCAATTATGGCCTCTTGCCTGTTGGCCTCTACTCCTCCTTCTGCCCCTTTCTTCCCTCCTCCCCCGCCCTTTTAATACAGTGCCTGTCTGCTTTTTTGCTTATATTTTGAAGAAAGGCTCAGGCCCGAAACATCGGTAATATACCTTTACCTTCTGAGGATGCTGTGTGACCTGCTAAGTTCCTCCAGCATTTCTGTGTTTTTTATAATGTTTGCCTTTGATCTCTCCAACTGATCTCTCTCTCTCTCTGTAATTCTTCTTCTTCTTCTTCATCTTTGACTTGGCTTCGCGGACGAAGATTTATGGAGGGTAATGTCCACGTCAGCTGCAGGCTCGTTTGTGGCTGACAAGTCAGCTCACACCAAGACACAAGAGCAACTTGTCCGTGAACTACTCTTTGCAGACGATGCCGCTTTAGTTGTAACTCTACACTCTCCTTTTAACTGTTGTACTATGTTTGGGCTGACCACCAGACAACTTGTGAAACAAACTTTCTCACTGCACCTTGGTACGTGAACCTGAACCTAAGTTTGAACATAGCTCCGAGGTCATTCTTTATTTTGAATATTTTATTGAAACATTTTTAGACGATGTGTGCAGTTAAATACAAAATTTAAAAATGCAAATACATAAGTAGACAAATTTATGCTACATGATGGTTTCAACCCAAACTCTCCAACACCCCCTCCCCCCCCCACTCACCCAAAAGACACCAAAAAAAGGGTACAAGAAGAGAAAAAGAAAGAAAGGAACATCGAGTGGAAAAATAAGAACGTTTGCTGGAAAAAGTTCACTCCACAGATTTCGATTTATTATTTAACCAGTATTCTTCTGAAGGTTAACATGAACTCAAGGACGGGAAGAAACTCAACTAAAGATTTACACCTCAGATCTGTAAATAGGATTTCTGCATTTTCAGAAAAATGTCTTAGGTTGTAAGTATTTTTCGCAAAGGGAACACAGCAATGCCTTTCTGCGTTCCAGCGTGCCGTACCTAGATGAGAGTCAGACTCCCACATCACTGTGAGACCCTTTCAGCCACTACCAACACTTGAGATTTAAATCATTTCAATTTTGGTGATTCTTAAAGTCATCCCTTGCATCTATTTCTGAAGGATTTTTTTTAACTAACTGCAGAAAATTGAAAAGGAAGGAGATACAATTTTGAAAGATCATAAAACTGAGGGTAATAGAGGAAGATGCAGGATAGAGCCCGATCAGCACTGATCGGCAAGGTTGTCACAGCGGTTAGCGACACGTTGTTGCACCGACAGCGCTCGGGACTGGGGTTCAAATCTGGCGCTGCCTGTAAGGGGTTTGTATGTTCTCCCCATGTCTGTGTGGGTTTACCCCTGGACCTCTGGTTTCCTCTCACCGTTCAAAACGTACAGGGCGGAGGGGTGGTTGTAGGTTAATTGGCTATAATTGGGAGCCATGGGCTTGTGGGCCGAAAGGGCCTGTTACTGTGCTGTTTGTCTTCTTGTACGGCAGGGAGGTCTTGAGGGGTTGTGAGCCACCTCTTCTCCTACTATGTTCTAATTCTCATTGCTGTACAATGTTTTCCAGATTATTGTAGAGAAATGAATGGAAGTATTAATATGACTAATGAGAAGAATAAAACTTTCTCTGATATTGAGTGAGGGGAAGATTTTGGTAAGGTTCAAGGTTCCATTTTTTGTCATGTAACAATAGATTAAAAAATCAAGATTATTTTAATGTCATGGCCATAAAACAGAAAACGTGATATTACAAGAAATTTCCTTTAGTCAAACGTAAAGATTCGCCATCAACTAAAATTCCCGAGCGCTCCTGGCAGCCAGAGAAAGACGAGCAAAAGAGAGTCCTCCACAGTCACAGAACATCCATGGCTTTGCCTCCAGAGCTCCTGCAGCCATACAGCCTTCTCTCCGAACCATCTGCGACACGAGCTTCAGATGCACGATCAGGAAGCCTCCAGCGTTTTCTCGCATCCCGGTTCCAACACCTGGTTGGTTTACAGCCCGTCTTGAGCCAAGCTCCAGCTCATGGGTACCTCGCTTTGAATCGCCAACAGCCAGCCCACCTGGGGGTTCTTCAGCCGTGGAGACACTTACTGGTCCTCCACAGTGGTCACTGTCTCCTCTACTTCTCCTTCTCAAAATGTAGCTTACTATATTTGACTTTAACCTTTGGCAATAAGGCAGACAAAGAGTTACCATTAGTATTGCCCGACACCCCATACAGTAGGAGAGAAAGGAAGCAAAAAGAGTCCCTTCAGAGTAACTGAATGCCTGTGGATTGGCCTCCATGGTCTCTGCAGCCACACCGATTCCTTCCAATTCATTGACAACACGAGCTCCAGATTCAAACCTCCGACACGATCAGGAAACCTTCAGTACCTGATGCCCTTCGGGATCCCTTCTTGCCCTCAGCATCCGCTTGAATCCTGGCTCCCATCAGCTTAGCCATCCATGTGAATCCCCCGACCTCAAGTTGCCCACAACCTGTGTGTAAGTCCTTCACCCACTGAATCTCTCGCATGGTTGCCATCCTGTAGGGTCAACTCCTCAGCGGGGGTGGGGGGGGAATATTCTCTCCAGTCCTGATGCCCTGCTTCCCCCGGAGACTGCAACCTTCCCCCCCTAACCCTGTGTGCACTGCCGAGTGCAAGCACCGCCATCTTTGGCACAAACCCCAGGGTTGCAGGATTTTACTTACAAACTCTGTCAGCTCCTTTAACTGGCCATATAAAACCTGTGCAAAGCTGCCCAGATGGTTAAAAATTCGTAGCCGCAATGTGTCTTGTGTCTCTCAGGTCCTCACCAGTGGCAGCACTGCCTCTGTTTTGTTTTCTTTGGAGATCTTGGAATAACGATTCATCGTTCTTTGAAAGTGGATTCCCATGTAGATAGGGTGGTAAAGAAGGCTGTTGGTATGCTGGCCTTTATAAGTCAAAGCATAGAATATAGGAGCTGGGAGGTGATGTTGAGACTGTTCAAGACATTGGTGAGGCCAAGTTTGGAATATTGTGTGCAGTTCTGGTCTCCAAATGATAGGAAGGATATCGATAAGGTAGAGAGGGGGCAGAGAAGATTTACTAAAATGTTGCCTGGATTGCAGTATCTAGAATATAAAGAAAGACTGAGTAGATTGGGTCTTCATTCATTGGAGCGTAGAAGGTTGAGTGGGGGATTTGATAGAGGTATATAAAATTATGAGGGGGATAGATAGAGTAGATGTGAAAAGGTCCCGCATCGGACTTGTCAGCCACAAACGAGCCTGCAGCTGACGTGGACTTTTTACCCCCTCCATAAATCTTCGTCCGCGAAGCCAAGCCAAAGAAAAGAAATAAAATTATGAGGGGGATAGATAGAGTAGATGTGAAAAGGCTCTTCCCCTTGAGGGTAGGAGAGATTGGAACGAGGGGTCATGAGTTAAGAGTTAGGAGGCAAATGTTTAGAAGTAACATGAGAAGGGGCTTCTTCACTCAGAGAGTGGGGGCTGATTGGAATGGCCTTCCAGAAGAGGTGGTTGCAGCAGGGTCAATTTTGTCATTTAAGAGAAGGTTGGATGAGTGCATGGATGTGAGGGGATTGGAGGGTTACGGACAGGGAGCAGATAGGTTGGAGTAGAGGAGATCACTTACATCGATGCGGACTAGAGGGGCCGAGATGACCTGTTTCCGTACTGTAATTGTTATACGGTTATAAAACAAACCGTGGTCACCATCGGCAAGTTGGGACAGAGCCTGTCTATATGGTTGAGTAGAGGACAATATATGGTTCTATGATGTTAAGAACAAAACCACTCATGACAACCCTCATTGTAATCTCTGACTGGCTCTCCCACGGACCGGCACTCTTTTGAAATCATTTATTTTGTCAGATTCAATGAACTTTCCAATGTCACCTATTCAATTTGTTATCATTTATATAAAATGAGGGAAGATTAACAGATTTAACCAGCAATAGTTTGGTGTGTAATGCAGGATGAAAGTAGGCCCTTTGGCCCAACTCAACCATGCTATCCACATGGCCTGCCAGAGCTAATTCCACGAGCACACAAACTGGAGGAACAACATATTAAATTCTTAAATTAAATTTAAATTTATTCATACAGCCCATGCTGTCCAATTACACCCAATTAACCTACACCCCCAGTACATTTCCCTCCCTCATACCCATGACCTTTTTTAATTGCATTCATGTTTTAAATGTCCCTATTGTACCAGTCTCCACCAACATCCCAGACAATTTATTCCGGGCATCCACTTACTCTCTATGCAAAAATCATACCCCTGACATCTCTCCTAAACATTCGTCCCGTCAACTTCTACAGATCTCCTCTGGATTTTTTTGTCGCCTGACTGTCCACCCTATCTGTGCCTCTCATAATCTTGTAGACCTCTATTAAGTTTCTTTCATCTTTCTTTGCTCCAATGAGAAAAGCCCTCGCTCATTCCAGGAAGGGTGGGGTGAGCAAGTGGAAGGTGGAGAATGGGCCGAGAATCTCTATGAAGGGTACGTCAGCCCAATGCATTTTAAGTAAACAACCCGGAAGCACACTCAGAAAGAGGAGAGGAGCTGGTTACTCAACCCTGCACAGTTTGCCTAGTGGTTGACGTGAGGCCATTACAGTGTCACCAGCGCTGTCTGTAAGGAGTTTGTACGTTTGCTCCGTGTCCACGTGGGTTTCATGCTTCGGCACCAGTGGGGTATCATGTCCGAGTTAAGAAATCAGGGAACTAGAAACCCTGTCACAAGACTATTGTGCCTGAGCCTATACAAACCCATCCAGTGACCCCCACAGTCCCTGATCTGCCATGAGGGCACCCTGCCAAACCCCCAAAAGTAACCAAAAATTGGGGGGACCTCTGCTAAGGATCTAATCAGGTGAGGAGACTGATATCACCAGTGGCCAGGCGAAAACCTAGCCATGCCACTGCTTCAGTTGGGAGACAAGGGGATCCCAAATTCCCTACTCTCTCATTGGTCTGACCAACAGATGATTGGCAATGCCTTGTGGGTGTAGCCCGAAATGATCAATGATGGCACCACCCTATGGGAATCGGTAGTGACTGAGGTCCAGGCCAGGTTCCCTGCCATCCTAGAATGGGGCCAATATTGCTGGCGGCAGTCGTACACCATTGGCATGGGGACATGTGTTGTTGAAGAGTGGGAACTGATTGTGGGTATCTACGGGGCGAGCACCACCTCTCAGGAACCGCAAAGGTGACTGGTGCCTTGGTGTGCTATTTAGTCACTGCCACATTCCCCGATCTTAGAGGGGTGGTCTTGCCCCACCTGGGACTGGCAAATGGGATGGAGGTCCAGGAAGCCATTGTCCTCCTGGAGGGATTGGAGTATACAGAGCAGAGAATTCCCACTCAAGTTTTCAGGGCTGAGGATACGTTTGGCGATGTCATCCTGCTGGTGTCTTACAGAGACATGTATGCTTCCAGGAGAGAGCATTACGGGGTGGGGGAGGGGAAGCCCTTTTGGGGTGGAACTTCCCATGTGCTGCCCACTCCAACCTGGTCCAGGGTCCCCTCTGGAGCTCCCCCACCAGAGGTAGCCCCTTACTAATCTATCCTTTGAGCTTTCCCAACACCACCCACCTCACCCTTCGCAGGAGAAGATCAGCCTTCCAGTAGTTCCTCTTCTCGATGCGAGAGTCTATGAAATGCTCATCGACACAGAGTGTGGCGATCTCGTCACGGATTTCACACAATTACTGTAACCAGAAAGTAACAGCTTTTAACATCTATTATGCAAAGAATTCTCAACCAGACAGGCAACAACTGTTGCCGTGGAAACATTATCATCGAACATTTGAGCACAGCCTTTGTGATGCATCTTTCAAGAACAGCCTTTGTAATGAACCCTTTTTTACTGCATAACATCTCTCAGGAAATTGTAGTTTCAGCTTTCCATTACAATGTTACGGATCATAATTATAATGTTTCAGATCACACATCAGCCAGAATTCTCTATAGTTTGTAACTCAGCAATTATATTGTCTCCATCAGCCCTCCAATTAAGAGAAGCAAATATCTCACGGAGTGGGGGCTTCAGGAACTTTTAATTAAAATCACAAACTGGCTAACTTTCAGTCCCAACTCCACCTGGCTCTTGATACAGGGATCCAACTCTGGCACTTGTGGGGCCCGTTTAAAGACAACGTGAGCAGGAACGGCATCCTGGTGTCGGACGACATCCCCAGAAAAAAGTGGAGTGCTCCGGGTATCCCCTGGATGCATGCCTGCTGGTCTGCCCCCCCCCCCCGCGCTTCGCCATGGGACGGCACGGTGACGGCCATTTGGGCGCTCTGTTTTGGTAGTACCCAAGCGTGAGGCTAAGGCGCGGCATGCACAAGCCAAGAGAGGGCTCTGGCACCTGATAGATGATGTTGCACTGCCTGCTCGTAGACGTTGGTGGTAAGGGTGCTCACATTTGCCAGCCAAGCCAGAGAAACTAGGCATGTGAATCAGTGACCAGACAAATTTCTTTCTCTCCCCTCCCCTCTGACACTGGGGAACAGTTCCCACTGCACCCTGCTCCATCGGGAACACAGCAAACCTGTTTGGTGGGGTAAGATGGTGAGGCATTGTCCTTGAATTTGCTTCTGTGCTGTCCAGCATACAGAAGGTACCTGAGTATATCTTGATCCACTTGATTGGTATTGCTTTTATTTTAACACACCTTTTTTTTTCTTTTTTATTGTTCTAACACCAAGATCACCACCTTAACGCATTCCATTTCTGCTACCTCAGATCCATCCTCGGCTACTCATGGCACGACAGAGTCACAAATGTCCAAGTCCTGAAGAAGACTGGAAGTACGGACCTCTACTCAATCATTCACGCTTGCTGCCTGTGGTGGGCTGGCCACATTGTCTGTATGGAGGACGGTCAATTACCCAAAGATGTCCTCTACGGTGGGCTACCAGATGCTCCCCACCTGTTGGCCGCTCACGTCTTCACTACAAAGACGTAATCAAGCATGATCTCCAGTCATTCTATGTCAACCATACTGACTGTGAGGGCCTCGCCAAAAAATTGCACTGCATAGCGTTCCGCGATTCACAGTGGCACATCACAAGGTGCCAACAACTACAAAAATTTCTGTGAGGGCAGAAGAGCTACAAGGCATCATGTTCATCTTCGCTCGCGAAGGGATGGGCCATGATGAATATGATGAACATATACATAGAGTTATTGATTGCCTTCACAGTGACTGCAGAGTAATGTGACTTCTGAGGGGTGGAATGTTGTGTGAGGAGGAAACCTGACCTCCTTGCCTGTCTGGAATGTGTGTACGGCAGGTGGTCACATATCCTCCCTGACTAAAGCTTATTTTGAAGTCACATCATCTGTCATGACTTGCGATTGTAACACTTGTGTCCAGACTCATCTCTCTGTGAATCCACCGAACGTAACACTCTTCTCAACACAACATCTCGCTACGTCATAACCCTCACATTTTCTTTCATCCATTTGCCAGTCTAGGAGTCTTCCAAATGGCCCTAATATCTCATTCTTCACCATCTCTCATGGCAACCCATTCCAGGCACCCACAACTCTGTTTTAAAAAAGTTACCCCTGATGCCTTTCCTTAACTTTCCTCCCTTCACTTTACACAGATGTCTCCTAGTGTTTGCTACTCCCGCCCTGGGAAAGATCTTCAGAGATATTAACACCCTGAAATGTGAAGTTCCTTGTCCTAAATTTAAATTTAGACATAACGCTCGGTAACGGGCTCATTTGGCCCATGACCCCGTGTCACCAAATTACCCCAATTAACACAACCCTCCTACATTTTTGAGAGGTGGAAGAAAGTGGAGCACCCGGAGGAAGCCCTCGCCGAAACAGGGAGAAAGTGCAAACTCCTGACAGACAGTGCCGGATTCCAACCCGGATCAATCCTGCTGTAACAGCGCTGCACCAACCATTGCGCTAATCATGCTGACCACTGTAAGCTCATCCAATCAATCAATACGATCGTGCCTAGTTCACTCTACCCTTCACATCTTCTTCTGTATCTGATCTTCATTTCCTCACCCTCACGAAATAATCGCCCAAACTTACCACATTTCAGTCACATCACTTCTTGGACCTATGAAATAGTTTGGTCATCTGGATGACCTTTGTTTTCATCCTTAGTTTGCTTGAGATCTCACATTTGGTATTTAGAACATTGCACATAGTAGTTCTGTGACCTTTAAGTTTGTTCTGTGTTATAGCTACATCAAATGGGAGAAGCAGGAAATATATTTTATTGCTTTATGTTAAATCCAGATCTGTCAAACACAGCAGAGCATTTTGTAACTTAAAACACAACCACCATGGCAAATAATTAGCTTGAAAGGCCATGATAAGCTTCACTGAAGTCTCTCGCTCAAATCAGATTGATATTCTTTCTTTTCTTCTTTGGCTTGGCTTCGCGGACGAAGATTTATGGAGGGGGTAAAAGTCCACGTCAGCTGCAGGCTCGTTTGTGGCTGACAAGTCCGATGCGAGACAGGCAGACATGGTTGCAGTGGTTGCAAGGGAAAATTGGTTGGTTGGGGTTGGGTGTTGGGTTTTTCCTCCTTTGTCTTTTGTCAGTGAGGTGGGCTCTGCGGTCTTCTTCAAAGGAGATTGCTGCCCACCAAGATGCACGGTTGGAGGCGATATCAGCCCACTGGCGGTGCTCATTGCGGCAGGCACCAAGAGATTTCTTTAAGCAGTCCTTGTACCTCTTCTTTGGTGCACCTCTGTCTCGGTGGCCAGTGGAGAGCTTGCCATAGAACACGATCTTGGGAAGGCGATGGTCCTCCATTCTGGAGACGTGACCCACCCAGTGCAGTTGGGTCTTCAGCAGTATGGATTCGATGCTTGCGGACTCTGCCAGCTCGAGTACTTCGATGTTGGTGATGAAGTCATTCCAATGAATGTTGAGGATGGAGCGGAGACAACGCTGGTGGAAACGTTCTAGGAGCTGTAGGTGATGCAGGTAGAGGACCCATGATTCGGAGCCGAACAGGAGCGTGGGTATGACAACGGCTCTGTATACGCTGATCTTTGTGTGTTTCTTCAGGTGATTATTTTTCCAGACTCTTTTGTGTAGTCTTCCAAAGGTGCTATTTGCCTTGGCGAGTCTGTTGTCTATCTCTTTGTCAATCCTTGCATCAGATGAAATGGTGCAGCCGAGGTAGTTAAACTGGATGACCGTTTTGAGTTCTGTGCGCCGGATGAAGATGTGGGGGGGATGGTGGTCATGGTGGGGAGCTGGCTGATGGAGGACCTCAGTTTTCTTCAGGCTGACTTCCAGGCCAAACATTTTGGCAGTTTCTGCAAAACAGGACGTCATGCGTTGGAGAGCTGGCTCTGAAAGGGCAACTAAAGCGGCATCGTCTGCGAAGAGTAGTTCACGGACAAGTTGCTCTTGTGTCTTGGTGTGAGCTTGCAGGCGCCTCAGATTGAAGAGACTGCCATCCGTGCGGTACCAGATGTAAACAGCGTCTTCATTGTTGAGGTCTTTCATGGCTTGTTTCCTCATAACTATATTGCCTGTATTTGGTGGCCACTGGTTTCCAGCCAGAGGTGAGGCTTGTGAAGAGCGCTGGTGGAGCAACCTGGAGGGTGAAGAGGCTACATGTGTGGTGCTGGGGCACAGGAGCGGGTGACTTGGGCTGTCGCTGGCAGGAGGCCTTCGGGGTGGAGTGGTTACAGACAGAGAGTGAGGCATGGGGCCCCCCATAGTGAAGGGAAACAGTTCGGAACTGGCATTGAAAATATGGGAGCGCACAGTTGAGGGAGGACTAACAGTTTAAAATCGGTAAATGTGATGGCCTGGACTTTCAGGGTTACCAAGCAATGCCCCTTTACCCCAGTCAAGTGCAACCTGGTCACCAATGAAATCCTCTAGTCAGTGGGGAGGATGACCAGTCCGCAACGGTGGGCCAGGTCTGGACGGATAAAACTCTCAGTTGACCCTGAGTCAAATAAGCAATTAGTATGGTGTCCATGCACTTTAATCAGTTCCATTGCTTTTGTGAGGGGATGGGGGAAGTCCTGGTCCAGGGTCACTGATGCAGAGATCTGTGCTGGGAACAGTGAAGTCTTGTGTGATCATGTCACGCAGCGTTGGGCCTGAAGGGCACTGTGTGTGTGTGGTGACATCACAGAAGCAGTCGGGCTGGCGCTGTCAGCATCAAGTAGCTGTGGCTGCTGCCTGCAGCCTGCTGGGGGTGTCGGCCTGCCAAGGGTAAATGCTGGGGGTTGCTGCTTGCAGTTGAGTGGTGGGGTGGGCAGTCGTTGGTGGTAGCGGCGGTGGGTACCGGGTCGGTAGCGGTGGCAACAGTTCTCAGGTTGGTGGCAGCAGTCGCTGAAGTCAGGGCCGGGGCCTGGGCAGTCATTGTTCTGTGTAGGAGGTCTAAGCAGGTCAACGTCATCACGGTGAGGGTGGAGTGTACCTTCTGCGCTCGGCGCCTGCCCCGTGATGTCAGGTGCTACCACGTGATGGGGCCCTCGCTCTCATTGGACCATAGCTCTGGAGAAGAGATGTTTGAATGGGAGGGTGACAGTTGGGCCTCACACGAGTCACTATGTTTGATGGTAGCCATTTTGGAGTGACAGACTACAGCAAAGTGGCTAATTTTAAGGCACTTCTGGCACCTGGCTTTCCTCACCAGACACTCGGACTTGCTGTGTTTGTCCCTCCCATAGAGGTAGCACTTCGGGGTTGCATCAGGCAGTGTGGGGGAGGCCGACAGGCCGTCGGTGGCCCGTGGGGTAGTAAGGTTGAGGGAGGGCATCCTACTCACTTCATAGCATGGGGTCTGCCCATACTTAAGACTGAAACCTCCATTGTCTCCACGATCCGGGCCGCGTCCTCTAGGTTTTCTCCCTCGTGCTCTTGCAGGCGCTGCCTCGCCTCATTCGATCTGACCCCAGCCACATAAGCATCCCAAATGAGATCGTTGGTGGTCTCAGCAGCAGTTCTCTCTGTGCAGGCACAGGCTCTGCCCAGTGCCCTTAGTGCTTAGAGATAAGCTCTACAGGACTCACCGGGCAGTTGCATCCTGGTTGCTAGTTTGTACCGGGCTTAGACCCCATTTACTGGTCGCTTGTAGAGTCCTTTCAACACCTTCATGGCTGCAACGTAAGTGGCTACGTCCTGGATGCTCTCATAGACTCTCGGGGACACCTTAGACATCAATACTAGTAGTCGATGGCCATCCTCCACCACGGCAGGGTCAGAGAGTTGTAGGTAAGCCTCAAAACATCTCACCCAGTGCTTAAAGTAATTCGGAGCTGTAGCCGAATGCGGGTCGATGTTGAGGCGTTCCGGTCGCAGCATGCGCTCCATCCCTTGAAAATCTTCTAGTTAATAAAATTGTAGTGCATGTCGAAAGGATCAAAGGCTTGTTGATGTTTGAGTTACAGGGTACATTTCCCTATCTGGATAATGTCACTATCTGTGGAAAAACATAGGCTGAACACGACAACTTAAAGAAATTTTTAGCAACGGCTAAAGAACTCAACCTTACATTTAACGAGGGCAAATGTGTGTTCAACGCGACAGAGCTACCCATTCTGGGCTAAATTGTCCACAAGGGCGAAATCTGCCCAGACCCAGAAAGAATGGCCCCCCTTAAGAAGTTACCATCCCCAAACTCAGCAAAAGCCCTTAAAAGGTGTATGGGATTCTTTTCCCACTACTGCAAATGGGTTCGGGACTATGCCACGAAGGCACAGCCTCTGTTTGACACTAAATCTTTTCCTCTCTCTCCAACGGCCTTGAAGGCTTTCGAGAGAATTGAAGCTGACATTGTCAAAGCTGCACTCTCGTCCATTGACGAGGATGTCCCATTAACAGTGGAAACTGATGCCTTAGATTGTGCCTTGGCAGGAACCCTTAATCAAAAGGGCAGACCTGTGGCATTCTTCTCCCGCACGTTACGCGGACCTGAACTTAAACATCCTGCCATTGAAAAAGAAGCCCAGGCTATTATTGAAGCTGTTCGCTACTGGAGACACTTTCTAGCCGGCAGAAAATTTACTCTTGTCACTGATCAGAAATCTGTAGCCTACATGTTCAATACTAAACACAAAAGTAAAATCAAGAACGTTAAGATGGCACACTGGCGAATAGAACCCTCAACTTATAATTATGAGATCCAGTACAGACCGGGCAGGTTAAATGATCCATCTGACACATTGTCACGATCTGCTGCCGGTGCTCAGCTGGAGGGGCGAAAAGAGATCCATAGCAGACTGTGCCACCCAGGAGTCACGAGGTTCTTCCACTACATAAGGGCTAACAACCCTCCTTACTCTCTGGAAGAAGTCAGGAAACTGACTAAAAGCTGTCCTGTTTGCATAGAATGCAAACCGCAATGCTTCAAAGCTCCAGAGGCCTTGCTCATCAAGGCAACCCGACCTTTTGAGAGGATTAGCAAAGATTTTAAAGGACTGTTACCTTCCAATAACAAAAATGTGTATTTCCTTACTGTAATTGACGAATATTCCAGATTTCCCTTTACGATGCCCTGCCCTGACGTCTCATCAGCGTCTGTCATTAAGTCACTTGACAGAATTTTCAGCATTTTTGTTTTTCCCAATTACATTCATACCGATAGGGGCTCAGTATTCATGAGCGTTGAACTGCGGCGAGCCCTGCTACGGAAGGGGATTGCCACCAGCTGTACCACGAGCTACAACACGCAGGGCAATGGGCAGGTTGAAAGGGCTAATGCTACAGTCTGGAAGACTGTTAATCTTGCTTTAAAAGCACATGGTTACCCTGTTACCTGGTGGCAGGAGGTGCTGCTTGAGGCATTACGTTCTATTCGGTCTTTATTGTGTACTGCAACAAATCAAACTCCTCATGAACATATGTTTGCCTTTACTAGGAAATCAGGATCTGTGATGGACTGGCCAGCCTGTTTATCTGAACCTGGAATCGTGCTGCTGAAGAGCCACGCTCGGGCACATAAAACAGACACCCTAGTCCAACCAGTTCAGCTACTGCATAGTAACCCGAATTCTTCTTCTTTGGCTTGGCTTCGCGGACGAAGATTTATGGAGGGGTAATGTCCACAGCTGCAGGCTCATTTGTGGCTGACAAGTCTGATGTGGGACAGGCAGACACGGTTGCAGCGGTTGCAAGGGAAAATTGGTGGGTTGGGGTTGGGTGTTGGGTTTTTCCTCCTTTGCCTTTTGTCAGTGAGGTGGGCTCTGCGGTCTTCTTCAAAGGAGGTTGCTGCCGCCGAACTGTGAGGCGCCAAGATGAACGGTTTGAGGCGATATCAGCCCACTGGCGGTGGTCAATGCGGCAGGCACCAAGAGATTTCTTTAGGCAGTCCTTGTACCTCTTCTTTGGTGCACCTCTGTCATGATTGCCAGTGGAGAGCTCGCAATATAATACCTCAGGGCCGAAGGACCTGCACTGTGCTGTATTGTTTTATGTTCTATGCTGGAGGAGATCAGCACGTCTCCCAGCATCCATAGGAGGTACAGACATATAACCGATGTTTCGGGCATGAGCCCTTCTTCAAAGTAGGAGTGAAGACACAGAGCATCTGAATTAAAGACGGGGGAAGGAATAGGAGGGAGAGGAGTACAGCCCAACAGACAAAAGGTGTTAAGTGGAAGTGATAAAAGGAAAAGTGAGAATTGATTTTGGCTCTGTAAAAGGAGACAGAGGGAAAAGGGAAGAGAGAGAGGAAGGGACAGACAGAAAGGCAGACAGAGACAGACCAAGAAGAATGGAGACAGGAGGAAGACAATGGGGGGAGGTTTAACATCAACTTCTCTAGCTTCTGTTACCTCCCCCCATCTTCTTCCCCATCTCCTTTCCCATGTCTCAGCTAGACAAATGAGTTAGCATAGACAAGATGGGCTGAATGGCCTGTCCCCATGACTATGATTGTTGATAGTTGTTTGAAGAAGGAATCTCATACCAACCATCATTAAATGCTCTAAGCTCAAATATTAATCCACATGTTGCTTCGAAGAATCCGTGGCTTCTGTAAGGGCAGCACAGTTAGGAGAGTGGTTAACATAACACTGTTACATCTGCAGCGACTAGAGTTCAAATCTGGGGCTACCTGTAAGTTGTTTGAACATTCGCTCCGCATCTGAGTGGGTTTCCTCCGGGTGCTCCAGTTTCCTCCCCCCATTCAAAACATACAGGGATTGTAAGGTAATTGGGTGTAATTGTACGTAAGGGACTCGAGGGGCAAAAGTGCCTGTAAGTCTAAATAAATAAATGGATAACGATGGCACAATGGTCAACCATTTCACCCCCTGAGAACATGGCGAAATACCTCCCACCAATGTCCATCCCCAGTTCGAAGTTAATGGCGCTAATTCTCTAAACATAAGAAATACCCTTTTCCTTCTAAATCTATCAAGATATTTAATATTCTTAACAAAGATGACATTTTCCCTGACTTCCATAACATTGGAACTGGTCTGGTTCATTCATTTTCTGCACTCAATAGTATTAATAATGTAGAGCTATGGCCTGTACACAGAACATGAATCATTATTGTTTACAACCTCACGCTGACACAAAGGGAACAAACTCCTGAAATTCACTCACACAGCTCGATATTATGTACATGTTTAATTCAGATATAAAATAATTCAAGGAATACACTGAGGCCTGGGACTCTGTAAAGCACATAATGTGGCTTTAAATAGACACACAGGCATGCAGAGATGGCACACATTGGTTTACCAGATATGGTGTCTAAGAAAAGCAAGAAAGAATCAACATGGAAGGAGACCTGAAAGGAAGGATACAGTACAATACACAAGAGAGCTAGAGAAACTCAACAGGTCAGGGAGCATCCATAGGAAGAAAAGAGATGTAGCTAGCTTTTCGCACCAGGACCTTTCATTAAGGTATGGGTAAAAAGCAGGCATGTCCCTGGATAAAAAGGAGGGGGGTGGGTGAGGAGAGGAGAAGACGGAAGAAGGTTAGGGGTAGGATCATGCAATTATAAGACACAAATATAGGCTATTCAGCCCATCGAGTTTGTCCCACCATTTAATCATGAGCTGATCCATTTCCCCACTCAGCCCCTCTGTCTGGCCTTCTCCCCAAAGCCTTTGCATCCCTGGCTAATCAAGAGCCTATCAATCTCTGCCTTAAATATACCCAATGACCTAGCCCAGTGGTTCTCAACCCTTTTAATTTCACTCACATACCACTTTAAGTATTCCCTATGCCATCGGTGCTCTGTGATTAGTTGCGGATTGCTTAAGGTGGTATGTGGGTGGAAGGAAAAAGTCTGAAAACCACTGTTTTAATCATCCCTATGTTACAAGCGCAAAGGATCCCAAAACCCAGCAGCAATAGACATTCACCAAGACAAAAGATTTTTTAATTATCGTTAAACATGAAAACAGAATCAAACTTTAACTTATCTCTATTAACGTATCTAACCCAACTTAACCCCCTTCTAATTCTCAGCACCCATGCATGTGATGTGTGTGTAAATTTAAGAAAACTTCTTTGGTTCACAGTTCAATCTCACTTCTCATTCTTCCAAGTTCTCTGGTTGCAGGCAATTCTTATACTGTGCACAGAATTTAACAGGTATAATGTTAATCCGGCTATGGTGCTCAAAAGATAAATGTTTACTGCTCAGGAAGGTTTTTTTGTAGGTTTGCAGAGAGAGATTTGTTGTTCCAGGATTTCCATAACTGAGGTACCACCATTAGACACCTCAAGGTCTCGCTGATGAAACTTGCCACATCAGGGTTTCCCAGATGGTAACCTCTTTTTTTCAGGCCACCACAGAGTTCCTTTCTGTTCCACTTATTCCAAGAGAAACATCAGACAGATAGCACTTCCAGCCATTGTGAATTAGATTGTTACACATATAATTTTAACCTTGCTTGTAACCTAAATATTATAACCTTGATTGTAGAACAAATATTATAACATTGATTGTAACACAAACATTATTAATCAGATTGTAGAACAAGTATTATGAATTAGATTGTAGACCATATGTTAACTTGGGAATTTACTAATGTACGGGGGGTTAGCTAGTTTTTTGCTTGGGGGCAAATGGGATGAAACTTGTAAACGGGCAATGGGATCGGGGTGACGGATGGGGGGTGTACGCAAAGGAGGGTTGGGGGAGCCCTCGCCCACCAGCCGAACTGCCCTGTGAACAGAACCCGTATAGAGCTTGGCAATAATAGGCGAACTAATGTAACGCGGTGGTAGCATAGTCAGGGCGAGATTGTCCTCTAAAGAGGACAAAGGAGGGATTGTAAGGTAAAACATCATGAGATGGGAATGTGTAGGGAGTTACCCTGTACAAGGCTGTAACAAGAAGGGGAGGTGTCCTTGTACTCCTGTTAGGTAAAACATCATGAGATGGGAATGTGTAGGGAGTTACCCTGTACAAGGCTGTAACAAGAAGGGGAGGTGTCCTTGTACTCCTGTTAGGTAAAACATCATGAGATGGGAATGTGCAGGGCTGTAACAAGATGTGAATGCATCCTTGTACTTACAAGATAAGAGAGACATTGATGGATTGAGAGGCAGGAAGCTAGCAGGGAAAGGATAGCAACAGTTTTAGTCATTGGACAAGTAATGATATGATGATGTTCTAAGCACGTATCCAAGGGTATAAAAAATCACCATTTTGCTGATAACGGCAGAATGCATTCTCCGACTAACATGGTTAGTTGCAAGTGTTACAATCCGGTAATAAAGAACAAAGAACCCTGATTTCGACTCAGCCTGGTGTTTGTCTCACTCATTCATGAACAAAGCAGACCTAACACCATCCACCACTCTGGAGCTTTTGTTTTAGTTCCAACCAGCTTCTCCTGCTTGTTTCAGCTGTGACCGTTCGGTCTCTCTCCCTCTCTTGTCAAAACCCCCCTCCTTCTTCAGCAAATTATAGGAGTTAGTCTTTAGCTCCCATATGTTGTTTTTAGGTAACCAAGAACCCAGGAGTGACCTTTCTGAGCACTGTGTCAAAACCCTTGAAAAGAGCTTTCAACAGCCAGTGTGTCTCCAGTCCATTCATTTCATGACATCACTTCAATTAGCACCTACTTGTGAAATGTGCATAGCATTCTCCATAGTTTCTGTAAAGTCACTGAATATGGATTCTTCAGTATTTCAAATAAGATCTGTTTTAAAGTGTGTGTATGTATGTAGCCCACTCTAATTTTACCAATTTATCTCCCAGATACATTTCCAAATATTCTATCACACCTAATTGACTCGTTATGTGCGCGGATTCAGAACTCCAAAGGAAATGGGCCAATGACAATTTTTCTCAAGCAAAATATTTCAGTAACAATTGGGTCTGGAGCAGTGATTCTCAACCTTCCCTTCCCACTCACATCCCACCTTAAGCAATCCCTTACTAATCACAGAGCACTTATGGCATAGAGTGGTATGGTGAGTGGAAAGAATAAGGTTGCGAACCACTGGTCTAGCCTCTACAACTGCCTGCGGCAACAATTTCCACACCACTTTCTGGCTAAAGAAATTAATCTGATTCTCTCTTCTAAGTGGACAACCTTCAATCCTGGAGTTGTGCCCTCTTGTCCCAGACTCTCCCATCCTGGGAAAGAACCTTTCTACATCTACTCTGCCCATACCTTTCAACATTCAAAAATGTATTAATGAGAACCACTCACCTCGTTCTCCTAAATTCCAATGGATTGCAGACCAAGAGCTGTCAAACATTCCTCCTTTGATAACCCCTTCATTCGCAGGACCCCTCTCCAAAGTCAGCACGTCCTTTCTTCAAGGAGGAGCGCAAAACTGCTGCCAATAGTCCAAGCGAAGTCTCATCAGTGCCATATAAAACATCAGCATCACATCCCTGCTCTTATATTCTGTTCCTCTTGAAATGTGTGGGTGGATGGAGGGGTGCAGGCAAACTTGACTGAACCTTATTTGCACCACTGTTTTGGTTCCACTATCAAAGACAAACATGTATTTGGCATTGGTGTTCAAGGACCAGATTCTTCAGCATTTAGCAGGCACGGGAGCTTCAAAAGCAGGACTGCCGGGCTGGGAAATAGCTTCTTCCCACAGACTGTGAGATCAATGAACCGAATCATGTAACCCTGGATCTCTGATTAATGAAGTGATTCTAGGATATTTATCATATTTATTCTACATTATATTTGTATGCATGCATGTGAATACCATGTGCTGTGTGAGAATTGTATTATATGTGTATGTGTGTACACCATGGTCCAGAGAAACTCTGTTTCATCTGTTTGCATATGGGCAGTCAGACAGATACATCATCGGCCAAAATTACCGGGCGCCTCACAGTCAGAGAGAGAGAAGCAAAACAGAGGCCCCTCAGAGTCACCGAGTGTCCGTGGATTCGCCTCCAAGTGCTGCCGCCGCCTCCGCAGCCGCATGGGCTTCAGTCGAAATCACGAGCACCCCGAGCTCCCGATCTGACACGCCTTCTGCACCCTCTCTCATCCCGGTTCCGAAGCCGGGTACACCTTCAGCCAGGCTCCCTCCAGTCAGTCCCCAGCAGTCCGCAGCCTGGTGCGAGCCGTTGGGCCTGAGTCGCCAGCAGCCCGCGGCTTGCGTAATTTTCAGCGGCAAAGTCCCTGACTGGCCCGCCGCCTCCATGGTCGCCGTCAGATGTAAATAAACTGAATGACTGTCCACTTCACCATCCCCAATCCATCCCTTCCAGCATGTGTGGAAGAGGAACAGAGGTAACAGTGTCCTTTCATCCCCAAGTAAGTCGATGATCCTCGAGCATGCTTTGCATCTATGCATTCAGCCAATGCATGTAATGGCACAAAGATTGAACTGAAGTGAATTGAATTGAAATATTGTTCCATCAGTGTCATTAGGTATCACTCTCTCAAGTATCATCCCATTACCACTTGCTCCATCAAGAATCAGTCCCTCAAATTCACCATCAATTTTCACACTCAATATCACTCCAAATATTGTGCTACGAGCCCAGAGGACCCCAAAACCCAGCAGCAATAGATATTTACCAAGACAAATGGATACTTAAGCAAAAGTTGCTTTTAATTATCTTTAAACATGAAAACAGAATCACACTTTAACTGATCACTACTGACCTAACTTAACCCCCTTCTAATTCTAAGCGCACATGTATGTAATGGGTGTGTAAGTTCAGAAAAGTTTTGACATGAATCTGAAGCATTGACTCTATCTCTCTCTGCAGGGATGCTGTCTGGCCTGGCAAGAATTTCCAGCATTTTCTGTTATATTTCAGATTTTTACAATGTCTTGCTTTAGAATATAGAACATAAAGCACTACAGCCCTTGAAGTTGGACCAACCTTTGGATTCTTACCAATTTATCCACTTCTTCCAGAGTGCTTTGAGTCGAGAACTAACACCCTGAGACTTCCAGTATAATCGCAAAAGTGCTGGAGAAACTCAACACATCACACTGCGTCCAGAGAAGGTAAAGATATATAATCATTGTTTCAGATCTGAGCCCTTATTCATATGTTAAAGACCTACCTTGAAGAAAGACTCAGGTCCAAATCATCAGTTAGGTATCTTTAGTTCCAGTGGATGCTGCAAGGCCTGCTGAGTTTCTCCAGCACTTTGGTATTTTTACTACAATCACAGAAGACATTTGTGTTCCACTTCTCAAGACTTTCACCCTGTAGATCACTGCCCCAATAGGTCGATGATCCTCGAGCATGGTTTGCATCTATGCATTCAGCCAATGCATGTAATAGCACGAAGACTGAATTGAATTGAATTGAATGGAAATATTGTTCCATCAGTATCATTCCCAAGTATCACACTCTCAAGTATCATCCCATTACCACTCCTCATCGCTCCATCAAGAATCAGTCCCTCAAATTCACCATCAATTTTCACCCCAAGTGTCACACTCAATATCACTCCAAGTATTGTGTTACGAGCCCAGAGGACCCCAAAACCCAGCAGCAATAGATATTCACCAAGACAAATGGTTACTTAAACAAAAGTTGCTTTTAATTATCTTTAAACATGAAAACAGAATCACACTTTAACTGATCACTATTGACTTAACTAAACTAACTTAACCCCCTTCTAATTCGAAATGCACATGTATGTAATGTGTGTGTAAGTTCAGAAAAGTTATTTTGTTCACAGTCCAATCTCACTTCTCATTCCTCCAAGTTCACTGATTGCAGGCAAATCTTATACGCAGAATTTAACATTTATAAAGTTCACCAGGCTTTGGTGCTTGAAAGGTAAATTGTTACCAATCAGAAAGGTTCTTGTCAGTTTTCAGAGAGAGATTTGCTGTATGCTGACATACACAAGTGATTCATTTTTAATCAGCCACTTCAATGTCTTGCTGAAGAAACTTGCCCCCTTCAGGGTTCTCCAGATGATAACCTCTTTCTTTCAGGTCACCAAAGAGTGCCTTTTTGTTTCGCTTATTTTAAGTAAAACATTAGACAGCCAGTCCTCTCCTCTTGAATGAACCACAAGGGCTTTAACCAGGCTGAACTAAGCACACAACTTGTCTTCCAAAATGGGGTTTCCACAAGCTTGCCAGCTTGTCCTGTTCCAGTCCCAGCTGCTGCTGTTGACTGTAGCACTGTACAAGTGATCTCTCTCTCTCTCTCTCTCTCTCTCTCTCTCTCTCTCTCTCTCTCTCTCTCTCTCGATCTCTCTCTCTCTCTCTCTCTCTCTCTCTATCTCTCTGAGAGAAAATCCACTTGACCCTCCTTGAACAGCAAGTTCCACTCCAGACAGAATGCAGCTCCGACAAGCTCTTTCATCTGTTGCCTTTGAGTAAACAACAATCCAATTGTGAAGTCTCTTGGGTACTCTCCAAAACTTCTGCAAAATTTCTGGGCCCGATATGTCTAGCATGAGCAAAGTTCCAGTATTTTCAATAAGATCAGTTTTAAAGTGTTTATATGTGACCTACACAAACAAACCCTGCCCCAATTTATCTCCCAAATACATATCTATATACTGTCAGAATTTATCCCTCAGTATCACTCTCATTACTCACTCAAGTATCATCCCGTATTACTTCCACATCAAGATTCAAGATTCTTTCAATGTTATGTAATAAAACAGATGTAATATTACACAAAATTGCATTTTCTCTGCCGTAAGGCCGACAAAGATTAACCATACACAGAAATTGCCCAGCATCCCATACAGACAGAGAAAGAGAAGCAAAAGAAGGTCTCTTCAGAGTACTGAGATGTCTGTGGATTTTCCTCCAACACTATCGCTGCCTCTGCAGCCACACAGACTTCAGTCCAAACCATCGGCGACCCGAGCTCCAGTATGTTGAGGGAGTCTTCAGAGCCCTTCCCACCCTCGGCACCCTTTTGCATCCTGGCTCTGATAACTGGTATCCCTCCAGCCAGTCTTGAGCCAGTCTCCAGCAGCCCGCAGCCTGTTCCGAGTTCTTTGAATGCAGGACGTCAGTAGCCTAGCCGGCAGTCTGCAAGGGTTCCTCGCCTTGAGCCACTAACAACTCGCCGCCTGTGTGTTTCTCAGCTGGAGAGGCCCTCACTGATCTGTCGCCATGGTCACCAACCTATGCTTCTCCTTCTCAAATGTGGGATGGGGGAAGGGTGGTGTTCTCCCTGTATCTGGTGCCCTGATAGAGTCTGCTGCTCCCCTGGACTCTGCAACCCCTTGTGGCATGCTGCTCAGCGGAGGCACCACCATCTTGAGCATAGACCTCTGTGGTTGCAGGTTTTAAAAAAAATACCATCAGCTCCTCTAAGAGGCTGTTAGAAGCCTGTACGTAGCCGTCAGCCTCACAACTGGGCAGTAGGACCTGATGGAGCCCCACTGTGTTTACACTCCCCTCAGTCCCAGATCCACACCAGTACCAATGTGCTTTCGCTGAGAAGATGTAAAAAGGGACGCAGTGACCTTGGTTGAAGTTCATCCCAAACGACAGTGCAACAAAGAACTTTGTGGTGTCCCTGTCCCCAGTGACACATACAGAACTAAACATTGCTGCAGGAAGATCATCAGTTCAGTGAAAGGAGCCGGCTGGCATATTCCAAAGATGAGGTTAGTGCGTCAAGGGACACTGGGCGCCAACTTCACAGAGTCAGAGGAGAAAGACCGCAGTTTCAGGTCCTCCTTTCTTTAGATACCGAGGATACAGTTTACTTTGTATAAACTTCAAAAGCATGCTATTTTAGATCTGCTTGTTCTGAACTGAGCTTTTTCAATGCATTTAGAATTCCTTTCATTGCAACAGCAGGTTGTCTAATTTTATGCTGTGAAGGTAATAGTGGTCTCAAATGGAGAAGCTACAGTCTTTGAATTACCAGTCACCAGTGGGAGGCAGTTTTATCAACAAGGGGAGAGGTTTGTTCTTAATCCCAGGCTTAATTAATAAAATCGGCGGAGTCAATTGTATTATTTAAGAAAAGGTTGGACAGGTCTATGGATGAGAAGAAGATGGAGGGTTATGGGCATTGTGCAGAGAGGTGGGACTAGAAAGGGGTGTTTGGTTCGGTGCGGACTAGAAGGGCCTAATGGCCTGTTTCCGTGCTGTAATTGTTATGTTATGTTATGTTATGTTATGTTAAGTCAGACATGTCACAATGCACCTGCAATATAACCACATAACCATTTACGGAGTGGAAACAGGGACAGGACTGAACCCACGGCGGGAGAGAGAGGACTGTGCGCTGCTGTGAAGTGCTGGGAAAACTGACAGCTGCGTGGGATGCGCTGAAACAATCCTGGGAGAAACGACAGCTGTCAGGAGCGTGAGAGACGCGCGCTGGAAGCCGAAGGGGCTCGCGGAGAGGGTGCCTGCCATTGTCGACCTCTCTCGACCAATTGGGGGAGCTGAAGGCATGCCCAGTGTACTGAGTTTTGAACAGGTTAGTGGGATGCCAGTCAGACGGTCAGTCTGTGAGTACATGCTCACCTTGCAGCTTCAGCAAACAGGAGTAGTGATATCATCGGACAAAGTCGGCGTGGTGTTGTGAAGGGAAAGTCATGTCTGACGAATCTAATGGAATTTTTTGAGGATGTAACTAGTGGAGTGGATAAGGGCGAACCAGTGGATGTGATATATCTGGACTTTCAGAAGGCTTCTGATCAGGTCCCGCACAGGAGATTAGGATACAAACTTAAAGCACACGGTATAGGAGAGATGGGATTGAGGTGAATGGAGATTTAGTTGACAGACAGGAAGCAAAGAGTAGGAATAAACGGGTTCTTTTCAGAATGGTAGACAGTGACCAGTGGGGACCACAAGGCTCAGTGCTGCGACCACAGTTATTTACAATATATATCAACGACAGATGAGGGAATAGAAAGCAGCATCTCCAAATTTGCAGATGACACGAAGCTGGGTGGCAGAGTTAGCTGTGTAGAGGATGCTATGAGGATGCTGGGTGATTTGAAAAAGTGAGGTGAGTGGGCCAAGGCATGACAGATGCAATATAATGTGGACAAATGTGAGGTTATCCACTTTGGGGCAAGAACAGGAGAGAAGATTATTACCTAAATGGTGTACGATTAGGAAAAGGAGAGATGCAACGAGACCTGGGTGTCGCTGTGCACCGGTCATTGAAAGTGGGTGTGCAGGGACAGGAAAACGAATGGTATATTAGCATTCACGGCAAGAGGATTCGAGAACAGGAGCAGAGAGGATCTACTGCAGTTGGACAGGGTCTTGCTGAGACCACATCTAGAATTTTGGTCTCCTTATCTGAGGAAAGACATCCTGGCCATAGAGGGAGTGCAGAGAAGGTTCACTAGATCAATGCCAGGGATGGCAGGACTTACATATGAAGAAAGGCTGGATCAATTAGGCTTATACTCGCCGGAATTTAGAAGATTGAGGGGGGATCTTATAGAAATGCATGAAATTCTTAAGGGATTGGACAGGCTAGATGCAGGAAGGTTGTTCCAGATGTTGGGGAAAACTAGAACCAAGGGAAACAGTTTAGGATAAGGAGGATATCTTTTAGGTCTGAGATGAGAAAAAAAAATTATCTCAGAGAATAGTGAATCTGAGGAATTTGCCACAGGAAGTAATTGACATCAGTTCCTTATCTATATTTAAGAAGGAGTAGGATTTGGCCCTTGTGGCTAAGAGGATCAGGGGCTGTGAGGAGAAGGCAGGTACTGGGTACTGAGTAGATGATCAGCCATGATCAAAATGAATGGCAGTGTAGGCTTGAAGGGCCAAATGGCCTACTTCTACACCTATTTTCTATGTGTCTACGTGGCTTCATACATGGGTACTAGCACTGCCGTCCATAACTATCTGTCGGTGTCACCCAGTAGTTTCAGTGGGAGAAAGGAGACTGAGCTACTTTGTCCACAGGTGCCACTGTTGTCCTGACAGCAGTTTGCGCTACTCTGGTACCCAGAGTGTGTGTGTGTGTGTGTGTGTGTGTGTGTGTGTGTGTGTGTGTGTGTGTGTGTGTGTGTGTGTGTGTGTGTGTGTGTGTGTGTGTGTGTGTGTGTGTGTGTGTGTGTGTGTGTGCTTCCCCAGTCCCCTTCCAAGAGGAGGACTTTGAGTAACAGAAGTCAATTGACAACCCAAGTGTGTTTTAAGAGAAAGACTTGAGCGATATAAGGTCATTCGTTAACCCAAAGGTGGGCTTCAGAGGCGTGAACCTCGTGTAGTGACTAAGAGGTCACTGGGTGAAAATTCCCACGCGAAGAAATTAAAGGTGGTCGTTGCCACGTTTGAAACTCAGGAAATTTGTAAATCTACAGTGATCACAGCCATCTGTCTTCATGTCCAACTAAGAGACCAGCATGTGACCAAACTAAGAATCCCAAGCCTGGAGACCAGACTCTACGAGCTGTTCCTTTTGGACGTGACAGGCTTGAGGTTTTGTTTTAGGATATCTTAGTGGGCTTTCCCTGTGGGCTCTGGTTTCTTCCCACTGTTCAAAATGTACCGGGGGTGGAAGTTAACGGGTATAAATTGGGCGGAAAGGGCTTGTGGTCGTGCTGTATGTCGAAATTAAATTTAATAATAAATTGTTAAGACTTGGCTGGTTCATGTGAGCAGTTCATCAGTTGTTCAGCAGTCTCACTGCCCGTGGGAAGAAGCTATTTCTCAGCTTGGTGGTCCTGGCTCTGATACTCCTGTATCTCTTTCCAGATGGAAGCAGCTGGAAGATGCTGCATGCGCAGTTGAGAAGGGTGGTTTCTTGAGCAGTTAAAGCCATGTGGTAAAGGGAAACTTGTCATTCTGGAGAGAAGGCCAGGGTTATTCTCTGGAACAACAAACAATCTGCCGGAGGAACTCAACGGCTCCAGCAGCATCGGTGGGAGAAAAGGGATGGTCTCACTATGGAATTTGTTGCTACCGTTGATTTTGGAGGTACAGTTACTGGGAATATTTAAAGCAGAGGCTGATAAGTTTTCTTTTAAATTAATTTATTTAAAATTTTTGACCATACATGCAGTCAATTACAAAATTAAAAACACACGTACAAAAGTAAATCCAGTTTTTACTCCAAGATGGTTCTACCCCAATTCCCCAATCCACACCCACACAAGGAAACATCCCAAAGAACAGGAAAAAATAGATTTGGAAAGAAAATCAAGGAAAAGATAAATAAATAGGAAGGAAAGAAAAAAGAAAGCAGAATCGATTGCTAAAGAGAGCTGCACAATCCACAGATCTTAAATTGATGTTCAAGATATCTCCAAGTCGGGATGGTGTGTTGTTCGGAGGGTGACCTCCAGGGAGTGGTGTCCTCCTTTCTTTTTGTTCCCCTTGTCCTTCCAGCTGGTCGAGGGGGCTGTGCAAGGAGTCTCAGTGAGTCACTGCAGGACCTCCTGCAGATGGTACAAACTGCTGTGCATGTGTGGGTGCAGGAGAGGGTGAATATATGCGGACGGGGATGGGGGGGACCATCAAACATTTTTTTCCAAAAATGTACTTTATTCAAAATAAGTTTATTACAAACAAGAAAACCATTCAAGACTTTTTACATTCATATTGTCAGTCATATCTAGGTATTCTCATCATGTACATTGTTCTCTCAATGCCCTGTAACCACCACTGTGGAACCTTGACGTCGTTTCCCCGCCCCACGTTGGTTGAAGGGCTTTTCCTCGGTCTCAGCCTCTCAGTGCCAGGTAATAGAAGGACTCTAGTCTGTGGGCCTTACCCACAGAGCCCTCATGTGGACTGCACCAAGACTCAGTACCTCCCTCAGCATGTACTCCTTCAGCCTAGAATGTGCAAAGAGCATCCTTTGTGGAGTTGATGATCTTCCAGCCGTTCTGGATGTCGGACTCGGAATATGTCCCTGGGAACAGCCCATAAATCAGAGAGTCCTCTGTTATGCTGCTGCCGGGGATGAACCTTCTGCACAGGAGCCTCAGGAAAGCTGACATTGCCCCATCAACATTGGAGATCTGGCCCAAGGTCGCCCACAGCGGAGGGACGCCATCAGAAAAGGTGTGGACGCTGCTGAGAACAAGCTCAAAGTGGCAACAGAGGAAAGGCACAGAAAACGCCACGACAGAGCTTCTGCCCCTGCTGCCCCTCCAAGCCTCACCTGCCAAATAAGTGGCAAACAGCGCCTGCCAAGGATTGGCCTGTACAGTCACTCCACAATGCACATATCAAACCCCACAGACTGACTAAAAGGAACTACTATCATCCAACAGGATAGATCACCAGAAGGAGATCCATATTTCAATGTACATGGTTAATGTCAGGATTCTTAACAGTGTGGAAGAACAGAAGGACCTTGCGGTCCAAATCCATAGATCCCTCAAGATCGCTCCGCAGGTTGATAGGGTAGCTAAGATGTGAAACACAATAGGCTGCAGATGTTGTGATTGTAGTAAAAACAGGAAACATGGTAGTTAAGAAGAATAGTGGTACGACGGTCTTTATTAGTTGCAGCTCTATAAAACTCTGGTCAGTCCACACTTTGAACCTTGCGTTCATTTCTGATCACTTCTTTGCAGGAAGGATGTGGAAGCTCTGGAAAGGGTACAGAGGGAATCTACCAGGATATTGCCTGGATTAGAAAATATGGCTTATGTACCAAGGTTAACAGAGCTAGGACCTTTCCCTTTGGAGCAAAGATGGATGAGAGGTGACTCGATACAGATCTGCAAGTTTCTGAGAGGCAAGCTTATGCCAGCACCTTTTCCTCAGGCTGACAGTAGTAAATACCAGAGGACATGTGTACAAGGAGGAAAGCTTAGAGTCTGTATTTTTTTCACAGCAAGTAGTTGCCCCTTTGAATACATTGCCAGGGGTGGTGGCAGGTGTACAACAGGGACATTTAAAGGGCTCTTAAACAGCCTCATGGGTACCAAAATAGAGGTTTATGGATGGGGAAGGCTCAGTTTGTTGAGTAGGTTGCTATTGGTCAGCGCAACATGGTGTGCTGAAGGACATGTACTTGGCTGTAACGCTCTACGCTCTATTCGAACCATTGCTTCAGTGATAGTTCTTTCCTGAAACAATGATGCTTCCTCTAGATCAGTCTCAACTGAGATGGTATCCCAACTTTGATCAAGAGAAGCAATAGTTTCTGTCGCATTGGTTCCCAATGGCAACGTATTTCACGTTCCAACAAGTTGAACTGTAATTTCTTCCAATCTCATTCTTTCCTATCACTGACAATTTTAAATCGATAGTTCCATGCCATTAATTTCCCAAATGCAGGACATAGTCCTTCCCAGAATGACTCCATCAAAATATTGCATATTTCATTATTTAAAACTCCATTAAATAATCTCTTATTACCTTGTCACTCAAATGTTTATGGCTCATTTACACCCTAAACTTAATAGCTTTTCACAATGCTTTGCTCTAATTTTACTCAGTGCTAAGTTTGTGACTGGCTTAGAACGATGCAGGCCCATCAGCCAACTAGGTACATTCTAACTATCAACTACACATTTCCACTAATCCGACACTGATCTCACACCCAACTCCACGCATATTCCTCCACTCACTGAATGTTGTGTTCAGGAGAGGTTTGATGGGTTCAAAGAGAATCAAGGCTGGACAATAGTGATCTACATTTATGCATGAGGGAATTCACAAATTCAGGCATGATTTGCATAGCAGTTAGCGCAACACTGTTAGGCAGTGATCGGGACCGGCCTTCAAACCTAGCCCTGCCCGTAAGGAGTTTGTACATTCTCCCCGTTTCTGTGTGGGCTTTCTCCAGGTGCTCTGGTTTCATCCCACTGTTCAAAATGTACCGAGGTTGTAGGCTAATTGGGTGTAATTGGCTGGCGTGGGCTTGTCGACCGAAAGGTTTATCGTGCTGCGCGTTAAACTTCCATCGTACCCATCCACCTTCAGGCACAGTATATTGCGTAACTTAACGAGTACATACACATGAACCTGGTCTCCATTGCTGTCACTGGTTGGGACCTGGGATTGGCTCATTGCAGTTGGCCTTCTTAGCTGCCTTGGCTTGCAGCCTGGAGTTCAGCAATGGTCACAACTGATGAACACATACACAGCAATAATACACAAACGGCTATGCATTGGGTGCAAATAAATCACTGCTAAACTTTCTCAACTCCAGATTGGGAATGCAAGGGTTAAGCACACAATACCCACTAACCCTCTCTCTCTCTAGCAGGCGCAGTACACTAACAAACAGTAGATTAATTACAGTACAACTAACAAGTACACAAAGTGAACCTGGTCTCCAGTATTGCTCATGGCTTGTGACTCTGGGACAGCTCCATTGCTGTTGGCCCTCCAGAGCTACCTATAGCCTGCAGTCTGGAGTTCAGTGATAGTCTCCATGCAGCAGCAAGAATAGAGAGAAGCAAACAAAGCTCCATGTTCTGTTTTTTCTGTGTGACTTGGAAGGACCAATCGCCCATCAGCTTCACCTGCTCCTCTGTGGGCAGATCTAACCCATCATTAAGATGACTTCTTACTAGGGTCTAGCCAGAGAGGTCAATGACCCTCTAACCAAGTTCCAGATGGAGAAGTCATGTGACCCTCCATAATCTACACTACACTGACAGACCAGGAATGATTTATGGTGGAAAGTTAACCTACATACTTCCACAGGATGAAAGGAGTTCAGATTACGTAGATATGCAAACTTCACACAGACAACATCCGAGGTCAGGTTCGAAGCTGAGTCATTACATCTGTGAGAAAGCAGCTCTCTAAGATGCAACTCTCATAGAGTTATGTAGCATGGAAACAGGCCCTTCAGCTCAACCTGCCCATGCCCACCAAAATGTCCCACCCACACTAGTCCCACCTCCCTGCATTGGGCCCATAAATTCTAAATGCTTGCAAAGGTTTAATGGTCAAATACTTAACAGTGTGAAAAAAACAGAGGTATCCTGGGGTCCAAATCCAGGCATCTCTCAAGGATACTCTGCAGGTTGATAGGAAGTCTTATGGGATGCTGGGCTTCATTAGTCGAGGGATTAAGGTCAGGAGCAGAGAGATCATGTTGCAACTCTACAAATCTCTGGTGAGACCACACTTCAAGTATTGTGTTCAATTCTAGTCACCTCATTACAGGAAGGATGTGGAAACTATGGACAAGGTGCAGAGGAGATTTACCAGGATGTTGCCTGGATGAGGCAAGGGTAGCAGAGTTAACTTTTCTCTTTAGAGTGAAGAAAGATAAGAGGTGTCTTTATAGAGGTCTACAAGAATTTGAGAAGCAGAGAAACGGTAAACAGCCAATTCCACTTTCCCAGGACAGGAGCAGCAAATATCAGAGGACATGTGTACAAAGTGAAGGAAGGGAAGTTTAGGGGAGATATCAGGGGTAAGTTTTTTACACCCAGAGTTGTGGGTGCCTGGAATGCCCTGCCAAGGATGGTGGTGGAGACAAACATTAGGGCATTTAAGAGACTCTTAGACCGGCACATGGTGGAAGTAAAATAGGGGGTTACGAGATAGGAAGGGTTTATTTTTGGTCAGAATATAGAAGACAGCACAACAACAAGGACTGAAGGGCCTTGTTCTATGTTCTATCCATCTAAATATTTCAAATATTGTGGAAGTGCCTGTCCCAACCATTTCCTCTTGTAGCCTGTTCCATACCCATTGCACCCTCTGAATAATTAGGTTGTACAAAGTGTTATTGTAAAATATTTCATGGAAGTCTCTGGATCTAACATGCAGAATCCTTACCTGTCCCTTCTCCCCCAACATTTCTTTATTTCTCTCTGTACAAGACCAATTGTGCATGGAAAATTGATTTACCAATTAGATAGGCTGTGGTTAGTCTGATCTGGCACTGGGATCCCTGCCAGATACATGTGGTCTGGGTTCTGCAGGACCCAAATCCTTCACAGGAATGTCAATAGATTCAAAGCATCAAACCTCATCACAAGTGGAGGTAAGCTCAGGGGAGATGCCAGAGGTAGGTTTGTAAATGAAAGACCAATAGAGGTTATATGGGTGTGAGGTAGGGGAGAGCTAGATCAATAATGGGCTTGGTTTGTATTGGCCAGCATTACATTGTGGGCCAAAGGGCATTGTACGATGCTGTAATGTTCCATGTTCTACAAATGCAAATGAGGAAGTGTACAGGAGGGAGATAGATCACCTGGTTGAATAGTGTAATGACACAACCTTGTGCTCAATGTCAGCAAAACCAAGGAGATAATTGTGGACTTCAGGAGGATGTCAAGGGAAATTGACCCAGTCCTCATCGAGGGCTCAGTAGTGGAGAGGGTCAAGAACTTCAAATTCCTGGGGGTCAACATCTCTGAGGATCTGGAAAATCATGAAGAAGGCCCGCCAGCGGCTATACATTGTGAGATTCGGTATGTCACCGAAGATTCTCGTAAACTTCTACAGGTGTACCGTGGAGAACATTCTGGCCGGTTGCATCACTGCCTGGTAAAGAGGCGCCAACTCTCAGGACAAGAATAAACTCCAGCAGGTTGTTAACTC
This sequence comes from Narcine bancroftii, assembly GCF_036971445.1. NCBI lineage: Eukaryota > Metazoa > Chordata > Chondrichthyes > Torpediniformes > Narcinidae > Narcine > Narcine bancroftii. Next base: position 8,780,468 of record NC_091472.1, read on the forward strand.
AGGCTGCGACATCACAGGCACCAGACTACAGTCCACCAAGGACATTTACATAAGGTGGTGTCTTAAAAAGGCTGCCTCTATCCTCAAAGACCCCCCCACAACCCAGACCACACCCTCTTCACTCTGCTACCATTGGGAAAAAGACATTGGAGCCCAAGGACGAGCAGTCAATGCCACAAGGACAGCTTCTTCCCCAATGCCATCAGATTCTTGAACAATCAATAAGCCAAAGACACTGCCTTGCTTTTTTGTGCAGTTAACTTTATTTTTTATAGTAATGTTGTAAGATGGTTATAATATGAATGTTTGCCCTGTGATGCCTCAAAACGTCGAAATTCATGACTTGTTCGTGACAATAAATCCTGATTCTGATTTACTGATCTATATCCACACAGCAGGTCAACAAGACAGCTGTTAAGGAACATTTTTAAAAGGAATGGTGGATGGAGTGGTCACACCTGCCTTCATCACTCAGTCATCACAGTAAGTTTTGTGGTTGGAACGCTCTGTGGATTCCGGCCAGGGAATGGGTGTGGTCTGGATTGGAGAGTTAGAGTTTGAAGGAGGGGGGTGGGTAAGCAGTCTGATGGAAATTATGAGAGGTATTGATCACATCAGTGGTTTGCAAACTTTTTCTTTCCACTCACACACCACCTTAAGCAACCCCTTACTAATCTCAGACCACCTATGGCGTAGGGACCGACAGGAAAGTCCAAAACCAGAGGGGATGTGTTTTAGATGAGAGGAAGAAGTACAGTGTGAAAAGAGGCCCCTCAGGCCAACCTGCCCATGCCCACCAAAATGTCCCACCATCACAGATCCCACCTGCCTGCATGTGGCCCATATCCCTCTCAACCCATCTGTAGGGCACTACCGGTAACCACCAAGACTAGGCTGAGGGAACGATAAGCTTTAATATGCAGAAGAACCTTGCTGGCCCGGATCCAGGTATAGGAATGGAGGGAAGGGTAAGATGGCTCGACCGTTATGGCCCAAGACCACTGGGGAGAGTCATAGGGTAGGAGTCATCAGTGGGTGGGTCAGCTCCAATATATACAGCAGTCAACCATACCTATATACAATGGAGGAAACATATCACCACACCATCCTATCCATGTACCTGCCAAATACTTCTTAAACATTGCAATAGTACTTTCCTCAACCACCTCCTTTGCCAGCCTGTACCATACAACCAGATCACTTGGTATAGCAAAGTTGTGCAAAACTTTGTCATAAATGTTTGATGGAAATCTAAACAAAGAAATATCCAGCCTGCAGAATCCTTACACAAGTCCCCTCTCCTCTATATTTCAACCCTGAAATTTCTTTGTTATATAACTAATTGCATACACAAAAACAATCTAGCTCTGACTATCCAGATCCGGCTCCTAGATCCCTGCCAAATATGTGTGGATTGCATTCCATATGACCTTCACAGGATCCAAAACATCATGCCAATTCACAAGTGGAGTATTGTGAGCAGTTTTGGGCTCCTCATTTCAGAAAGGGTGGGCTGACATTGGAGAGGGTGCAGAGGAGGTTCACATGAAGGATTCCGGAAATGAACGGACTATCATATGAGGAGCGTTTGCCAGCTCTTGGCCTGTGCTTATTGGAATGGAAGCAAATGAGGGGGGATCTCATTGAAACATTTCAAATGTTGAAAGGCATGGACAGGGTAGATGTAGAAAAGTTGCTTTCCATGGTAGGGGAGTCAAGGATAAGAGGGCAAAACTTCAGGGTTGAAAGGAGTCTGCTTAGATCAGAGATGTGGAGGAATTTCTTTAGCCAGCAGAAATTGATAGGTCCTTGATTAGCCAGGGCATCAAAGACTATGATGAGAAGGCCGGGCAGTGGGGCTGATTGGGGAAATGGATTCACTCATGCCTGAATGGTGGGCAGACTTGATGTGCAGAATGGCCTTTTTCTGCTCCTACATCTTATGGTCTTACGGTCTTATGGAGATGTTTTTTACACTGAGAGTGGTGGGTGCCTGGAATGCATTGTCAGGGGTAGTGGTGGAAGCGGTATGATGCACCATCAATAATCACACAAGACTGAAATTGTGAAACTGATCGGTTTTTATTAACTATAGACTGGAGAAGCCATCGACCTTGTTGACCAATTGTGGCAGAGTGGAATGGGGAGCATGCAAAGGGCTATGGGTAGGATCGGTCTCGGGAGGCGTGTCCAGCCGGCAGCAGCCAATCGTAGCGTAACAATAACGTTACAATGAGGACATTTAAAAGACTCTTAGGAAACACCGAAAAATAGGAGTTAAGGGTGTGTGAAATGGAAGGGCTTAGATCGATCATGACTTTGATTTGTATAGGCCAAAGTTATGAGGGTAGTAGAACATAGAACACAGTTCCGGCCTTTTGGCCTATGATGTTTTGTAGACCCATGTAAACCTCTCTCCAATAATCTAACTCTTCTCAACCTCACACCCAGAACTTCTATTTTTCTAACCCTTTCTTTCTCTTCGCGGATTTGATATTTTGTTCACAACATCAGGATGTCTTTACCAAGAAACCATAGATTCTCAGTGCGAGATTATAAAAGGGGGTCTGAGAGCAATTTTTTTTTCACACAGAGCAAGGTGATTGTGTGGAATGAGATGCCATAGGAAGTGGTGGAGGTGGGTATAATATTCCAAAGACGATTGGACAGGTACATGGATAGGAAAGGTTTGGAGGGTATGGGACAAAAAGCTGGCAATGGTCTTGTTTCCCAGGGTAGATGATGCTAGACCTAGAAAGTGTGGGTTTAAGGTGGGAGGTGAGAGATTTAAGAGGGATCTGAGGGTGTGGTGATACCAGCCTACTGCAGGGGGCGATCTCTGTACCTGCAGGAAGACTACTGAAGGGACTGACTCCACCTGGCTGGCTGTCAATTAGCCGACCTAAATATATACCTGAGCTGGCCCCTCCTGAGCCAGTCACAAGGGGAGACACCAAGTGTTCAGACTTTTACTAGAATAAAGCCTGTGGTACAGTCTTTTGAGTTTTATGCTTGCTCGCTGCTACCTCGGCGAGGGCCAGCTCTTTCACTCAGAAGGTGGCCCACACTGCAAAGTGCTGCCGGAGGAAGATGAAGAAGCAGGAACAACCTTGATGTCCAAAAGACCTTTCAGCAGACACGTGGACAGAAAGGGTTGAGGACCAAAAGCACAGAAACTGGGAATAGCCCAGAACACCAACCTAGCCAGTTGTGGCAAGTTGGGTGGAAGGGCCTGTTCCATGCTGTACGGTCCTGAGGAACTTGCTGAAGGTCAGGCAACTTGTTCATGCATGGACAAGTTGGGCAGAAGGGCCTATCTCCGTGCTGTAGAACTCCTGATGGTAACTCACGTTAGGAAAGGTAAGTGTTTTGACACAGTGCTCGATAATAATGTAACTGGAAGTTGACCTTCCACACACAAAAGGTGATGTCAAGTGCCCCGAAAATAACAAAGCCTTAAAAGCTAAGAAACTAGGCAAAAACAAACTTTAAGGGAAATTTGATTGTGCATTTTTACATAAAATCAGCTTGTAGAAATTCCATTATATACCAAAGCAGTCAAAATTGATATTGAATTGTTCCATTAGGCTGTTGGTGATCTTTCCATTATCAAATTTCTTCTTAACTGAATCGATCTGATTTCCATTCGCATAAATTTTACTTTCTTCGCAATGGAGAGAGAAAAAAAAAGAATAAATCTGAAGAATATTCACAACACAATGTGAGGGAATAGAGATTATTGATTTTGGCAATTTATTTGTGATGGCAAAGCATTCAACATTTTCAAGGTGAGTGCAAGACAGAATAATAGATGCAAACATACAGTGGTAAACTGACTTTCTGAGGCCAAGTTGTTTGCTTAATCCCCAAAATTTACCATCCATAAAGTAAAATTGGGATTATTTTCCTCATTCTGTCCTGGGGTGCAGACCTCACCGATAATGGCAGCTTTTTGCTGCACATCCTTAAAAGCTCCCGAAACTAACAACGTTGCTCAGAATTGTGAAGCCACCTCATACCATTACAACAACCTCCCTCCCCTCCACAGACTTCAGCCATGCCTCCCGCTGGCTCGGAGTAGTGTCCAACACACCTCGTAGAAGTTAAACAGGATAATCAGCAGGTGCTTTGATGGTAGTGAAGTGCACAAATATGCTGGAGAAACTCAGCAGATCGTCCAGGAATAAAGGGCAAACAACATTTCGGGCCTGAGGCTTTGTCAAGGTACAAACAAAAAGTAGGCAGGCATCTGAATAAAGTGTTGGGGGGAGAAATAAATGGGTGGATTATTATTTAGATTGGTAGACAATTGAAAATTCTGAGGTGCAAAGGGACTTGGGGGGTCCTCATGCCAGGTACCCTAAAGGTGGAGTCAGTGGTGAAGAAGGCAAATGCAATGTTGGCATTCATTTCTAGTGATAGCATACAAGAGCAGGGTTTGTAATGTTGAGACTCTATCAAGAACTGATGAGACCTCACTTGGAATATTGGGGACTGTTCTGGGGACCTTATTTGAGAAAAGACGTGTTGGAGAGGGTTCAGAGAAGATTTACTGGAATGATACCAGGAATGAATGGGTTTGTACAGAGGAACGATTGTCAGCTCTTGGACTGTACTCAATGGTGTATAGAAGGACGAGGGGGACCTTATCGAGGGAGTTCAAATGCCAAAAGGCTTGGACGGAGTGGACATGGCAAGGATGTTTCCCATGACTGTGAATTCTAGGACAAGAAGGTATAATTTCAGGATAAAAGGGCATCAAAAAATATCTTTAGTCAGATGGTCGTAGGTCTGAGGAACTTGTTGCCGCAGGTGGCTGTGGAAGCAAGGTCATTGGGTGGATTTAAGGCAGAGATTGACGGGTATTCAACTAGTCAGGGCATCAAGGGTTACGGGGAGAAAGCCAGATTATGGGGATGAGTGGTGGATGGATCAGCTCATGAATGGAATGATGGAGCACAGACGCAATGGGCCGGTGGGTCTACTTCTGGGCCTATAATCTTGTGATCTTGTGACGAGGTGGATGAGAGGAGAGGAGAAAGGAAGGAGCAGGAGAAGGAGCACAGGCAAACAGCTCAGAGGTCATAGATGGATAGAGGAGGGAGGATAGAAGAGAAAAATAGCTGAGGTGATAGTGGGAGAGAATAGCTCACTGGAGAGGGAAGGGGGTGGAGAGATGAAGGAAAGGAGATAGAGGGAGAGGGAAAGGGAGAGACCTGCAGGAGGATTTTAACAGAAATTGGAGAAGTTAGAGAATTCTAGGACAGAATTTAAAGTGTTCCTCCAATTTGCAGTTTGGCAGGGCACGAGGTCATGGACAGACACATCAGTGCAAGATAGGTCAAATCCTTCCATTTATCATGTGGTTGATGAATTTTTAGATTTTTAGATTTCAGATTTATTCTCAAAGTTGTTACAAGCCCCAAGGACTCGAAAACCAGCAGGCAACAGGAATTCACCAAGACAGTGGCAGCTTCAACAAAACCGGCTTTAGTTCCTTAATACAGAAAAATAGAATGAATATGTAACTTATCACTATTAAATTAGCTAACCCCCTCCTAGTGCGTGTATGTGTGTGTGTGTGAGTGAGAGTGTGTGTGTGTGTGTGTGTGTCTGTGTGTCTGTGTGTGTGTGTGTGTGAGTGTGTCTGTGTGTGTGAGTGTGTGAGTGTGTGTGTGTGTGTGTGAGTGTGTGAGTGTGTGTGTGTGTGTGTGTGTGTGTGTGTGTGTGTGTGTGTGTGTGTGTCTCTATACATTGGTTCTTTTTCAATCACCATTCATTTACTGTTCACTTCATTCAGTTCACTGGTATCAGGCGGTTTTCAGTACCGTGCATAGAATCAAAAAGTCATTACATTCAACAGGCTCTGGTGCCTTAACTTAAGTTGTTACCAGACTGGAAGATCTTTGGTGAGTCCAGAGAGAGGTTTGTTTCTCATCGGACAAGCAAACTGATTTTGTTCAATTAGCAACTGAAGAAACGTGCCTTCTTCCAGGCTACCGCAAAGCTTTCTTCTTTTCCCCTATTTCAAGAGAAACACATTAACCAGCCACTACAGAGATTTCGAATGGGCTGAACTCGGAACCCAAAACCCTTCTTGAAATGGGGTCTTCAGCAGGCGCTTCAGTCTGCAGCCTTGCACTGACTGCTGGAGCTTTTTTCTTTTTCTCTCCCTCATTGTTTCAGTTTCTGCTTTTGAAATGTGATGTTTACTTGTGAAAAGTGGCCTAAACTCCCTAATCTTATTCCCCCTTTTAAACATATATTTTATTAGTTTATCCCGTTACAGAGTACATACATGACATCACATTGAACCCCGAGATTCCTTTATCCTGCAGGCGCAGCAGAATTACCACTAATAAAAAATAAACTGTACACAGCGTATCATGTGAACAAATAAAAGAACTATAAACAAATAATAATGTAAACGTCTGACTGTGAAATACAGGGAGAACAAAGAAAATCAATAAAGTGCACAAGTAAGAGTCCTTAAATTAATTCCTGATTGCGTTTCTAATTGAGGAGTCTGATTGTGACATAATATTACATTTGGAATTCCACATGTATGAAATTCTTTAACTTTGTCTACAGTAAGAAGACAAAGAGTGGCCACTTTGTCCAACAATCTCACAGAAGCGAAGCCACAGTGAGGAACAAACTGGAGACCCCTGGTTTACAAGACCAGTGCTCTAACCACTGAGCGATGGCAGCTGTTCCTGAGCCTGGTGGTGTGAGTCTTGTGGCACCTGCACTTCTTTCCTGATGTCAGAAGCAAGAACAGAGTGTGTGTTGGGTGGTGAGGGTCTTTGATGACTGCTGCTGCCCTCCAACGGCAGTGTTCTCTGTAGATGTACTCAGCAGTGGGGAGGGTTTTGATTATGATGCCTTGGGCTGTGTCCACTACCTTTTAGAGGGCTTTACATTCAGGTTTATTGGTCTACCCATACCAGACCGTGGTGCAGCCAGTCAGCACACTTTCCACCACATATCTGTAGAAATTTCCCAATGTTTCTGGGGTCATACCAAACCTCCGCAAACTCCTGAGGAAATAGAGGTGCTAATGTGCTTTCTTCACGATGCCGTTGGTGTGTTCGGTCCAGGAAAGATCCAACAAGATAGTGACTCCCAAGAATCTAAATTTGCACACCCTCTCCCCCAATGATCACTGGATTGAATACCTCTGGAGTCAACAATCAGCTCCTTAGTTTTGGTGACATTGAGTGCAAGGTTGTTGTTGGTGCACCATACAGACAAGTTTCAATCTCCATCCTGTCCGCTGACTCATCCCCTTCCTTTATACAACCCACCACCGTGGGACCATCGGCAAATTTGCAGATGGTGTTATTGTTGTACCAAGCCACACAGTCATGGAGATAGTGAGATGGCATCCGCCATAGACCTGTTCCTATAATAGGCGAACTGGAATGGATCCATGTCACCACTCAGACAGGAGCTGATCTGCTTCATCAACAGCCTTTCTAAACATTTCTTCATTATTGATGTAAGTGCTACTTCTCGATAGTCGTTGTGACAAGTTATCACACTCTTTTTGGATTGATGCCTGTTTGAAACAGGTACAACATGAAACAGACACAATCCCTGCAAATAAATCGGCAAGGTGTAGAATGTTGCGAATGGGGTTAGGGTAAATTAACCAGATGGTTAGCATAGACTTAATGGGCCAAAGGGCCTGTTTCTGTGCTGAACGATGATAAAATTAGAGTAGTTTTCAATGCCTTTACTAGTAAGCCATCAAATAGTTTCAAAGTAAATTCAACTTTAAGTATCCACAATATTTTTTTAATCTCCTGATAAATCACAATGAGATTTGTCAATTTCATTTCAGGACTTTGACAGATTAATGTTAGATGCAATACACATGTTACAATGCCAATCAAACAACTCAAAATGAATATCTTTTGCTTCACATCAGACAGAATTGCAGTGACAAGTGTCTGGACGTGATATCGCTCCAAGCAATGGAAGGTTTTCACTTGGAGTTCACGATACCATCAAGAAGTTTTGGTTCAATTAATACACTGCTATCTCTCTCTGTAAATCTTCTGAATGAAATGGCAGCCCTGAAGGGAACTTTTCTGCATGAATCTGTTCCATATTTATGCCTGAACAAGTGGAATAAAATATATTTGAATTGAAAGGCTTAGATCCACAGAGAAATTTGTTGTCCTAAGTATGAATGCACCTGCCTTTATTTTTGACCAGATCTGTATCTCTTGTGATGGGGAATAAAGGAAGAATTTGAATTGCTTTGGAAAATAGTTTCTGTTATTTTTGTTATTCTCAGAAATGGGCTGATCGATGAAGAACATGGAACATAGAAATCTACAGCACACTGCAGGCCCTTCGGCCCACAGTGTTGTGCCAACTCTAACAAGTGCCCAAAATTTCCCTAATGCATAACCCTCCATTTTTATCACTGCCATGTATCCATGAAGGACATCTACAAGAAGCAGCAGTGTTGGCGGAGCTGTTAGCACAACGCCTCTTCAGCACCAGTGATTGGGACCGGGGTTCAAATCCTGCACTGCCTGCATGGGTTTTCCCTGGGGTTTCCAGTTTACTCTCACCATTCAAAATGAACTTGGGGTTGTAGGTCACATGGATGAAAGAAAAATAGAGGGTTACAGGGTAGGGAGGGTGCAATCCTTATTTTTCTTTTTTAGGAAGGATTATAGGGGTTAGCACAGCATCGAGGGCTGATGGACCTGTACTGTGCTGAATTGTTCTATAGCTCACTGAATAGAGAGGGAAGGGGGTGGAGAGTTGGTGGAAAGAGGAGAGGGGGATACGGAAAGAGAGAGTCTGAGAGAGTGTGTTAATGGAAACTGGAGGTTGCCGTTAATACAATCTGGTTGGAGAGTGCCCAGATGGAATATTAGATGTTATTCCTTCAATTTCTGATTGCCTCGGTTTGGCAGTGCAAGAAGACATGACAGACATGTCAGCCTGGGAGAGGGTTGTGGAATTGAAATGATTGATCACTGAGAGTTCCACACTTTGCCTGAATGGGTCACATGACCAGGTCATGAATCAAAACGAAGGTGGGAGGTGGGAAAGATTTAAAAGAGACTCAAAGGCAACCTTTCTTTCTGCATGGAGAGTGCCGGATAGAAGGAATGAGCTGCCGGAGGACGTTTTAGGATTGGATACAATCACATCATTAAAACGTTCATCTGAACTGGTCCAAGGATAGGAAGGGTGAAGAGGGATAGGGTCCAATCACAATCAAATGGGACCAGTTCAAGACAACACCTTGTACAGCATGGACATTGGGCCCCAGGGCTATTTTCCATGCTGCATACCTCTTTATGACTCCATTTGCAAGCGTGCATAGTGGTATCAAAACATTGGAGAGAAACAAGAAATGGTCCCACAGATTGTTCTAAAATAAATGATGCATTTAGAGAATTTTATTTGAGATTGTATACTTCTGAATCTAGTAGTAATAATAGCCAAATGATGGATTTTTTGGACCACATAAAATATTCCATTGATATCTCATAATAATGGTATGAGCCTGGGGGAGCACAAGAGGAAATAATTTTTTGTTATTTCTTCATTGCAGTCAGGTAAATCTCCAGGTCCTGATGGGTACCCGTTGGAATTTTTTAAAACCTTTTTTTTAAGTTGCTTGTGCCCCGATTAAGTTTTGTGTTGAATGATTTATTTAAACAGGGCAATCTTCAATCATCTTTTCATGAAGCTTTAATTTTGTTTTTTGTGAAAAAGTGGAAAGGCCAATTTCTTTATTGAATATTGATATGAGGAGCTTGGCTTAAGTGTTGGCCTAAAGACTGGAGAATATATTAACATTAATTATTTCTGATGATCAGACTGGCTTTCATTAAAAATCATAATTCTTATGTGATCCTGAAACAAAACATAATTTTGGACCATGTTTTTGGATTAAATTATTATATTTATGACCTACTGCTTCAATCCTTATTTATCCTTATATGTTTTAATCTTCAACGGAGTACTCATCAAGGTTGTCCTTTAAGTTTATTATTATTTGGGAGTCACGTGATGGAGTAGTGGCCGGACGGTGAACTCCAGCCCTCTCCAGAAAAGTCGGGAAAAACAAAGGAAAACACAAAGGCACAGAAATAAAAGTTAAAGAAAAGTGAGTATAAAGGTGGAAAGAAGATGGCGACAAAAAAAGAAAAATCGAAAGCAACGGTAAGAGGAGAGGAAGAGAAGACAACGGAGGAAGAAGGTGAAGGCCTTACCTGTTCGAAGAGGCCCGCGGTGGAGAGAGAAACCCGCTCCCTCAGGTCGGTAGATAGTGGACTACAAAAATGGCTCGCTGAGCCGAGTAAAAGTGCACAACCGCGCATGAAAAAAAACACACCGACGGGAGGGGGGACCAGCTGGGGAGACGATCTCCACAGCCGGCAACGACAGCTGCAGAACACCTGCAGCAAGAAGAGACCACAGAAGACAATGGAAACAAGAAAGAAGAGAAGAAAAGGGCAACAAAGAAACAACAGATGGCCAACCCAGAGGAAGAAGAAGAGGAAGAAAAAGAGGACAGTGAAATAGAAGAAGAAGAGAACGGCAAGATAAGTGTTGTACTTTCTCTTATTAAAGGATACATGGAGTCATTTAAAGAATGGCAAACACAGGAATTTAATGATTTAAGAAAAAGAATAAACAAAACAGAAGAGAAAATGAATAAAATAGATATGACCTTAACAGAAATGGGAAAGAAAATGGACAAGATGGAAGAGCGGGCAGTAGCAGCAGAAATGGAGGTAGAAGACTTAAAAAAGAAATTGGAGGAATCTAATAAAAAAGTGATAGAGACACAAGAACTGTTAGCTCAAAAAATAGATATAATCGAAAATTATAACAGAAGAAATAACATAAAGATAGTGGGCCTTAAGGAAGATGAAGAAGGCAAGAATATGAGGGAGTTTATAAAAGATTGGATCCCTAAGACCCTAGGATGTCCAGAACTACAGCAAGAAATGGAAATAGAAAGGGCACATAGAGCATTGGCCTCTAAACCACAACCACAACAAAAACCAAGATCTATTGTAGCAAAATTCCTAAGATATACTACAAGAGAAAAGGTACTGGAGAAGACATTGGAAAAAGTAAGAGAGGGCAACAAACCACTGGAGTATAAAGGGCAAAAAATCTTCATTTATCCAGATATAAGTTTTGAACTCCTAAAGAAGAGAAAGGAGTTCAATACAGCAAAGGCGATTTTATGGAAGAAAGGGTATAAATTTATACTAAAGCATCCAGCAGTATTGAAAATATTTATTCCAGGACAACAAAACAGACTATTCTCGGACCCAGAAGAAGCACGAAAATTTGCAGAACAATTACAAAAATAGACTGAGGGATGAAGACGGGTAATGAGAGTAAAAATGATCACGATTGATATGTATGTGGGTAAAGTGGTATAAGAGTGAATAGATACAATGTGCATACGTGAATGTATCTGTACTTAGAGGAAAATATAGATAGTATAGACAAGAATTAATAAGGGAAGGTAATGGAATAGAGAGAATAAGGAGGGAATTAAAAGAGTGACCTTTGTTACATATGAAAAGTGAAATCTTTTCTGGGGGGGGCTGGGTGGGGGGAAATAGCGGTCACTGCAAAATCAGTTGACGCTTGCAAGTGGATTCGCAAACCCAAATGGAGAGGGGAGATGTGGTTGTCCGACAAGGGATAAAGGACAACTCAGGAGGGGAAGGGGAGATTGGGGATAAAGAAGATATAAATAGGAGAATAAGGAAAATGTTGGATGTTGTAGGAATGTTGTCTTATAAAGAGTTGAAAATAAGAAAACAGAAATGGAAAAGGAGGAAAGGTAATGATGGAAAAACGGAAAGAGAAGATAAACAAAGTATAAAATGGCTACGCTGAACTATATGACTTTAAATATTAATGGAATACATAACCAAATTAAAAGGAAGAAACTACTAAATTTACTGAAAAAGGAAAAAATTGATATAGCATTTGTCCAAGAAACACACTTAACTGAATTGGAGCACAAGAAATTAAAGAGAGATTGGGTAGGACATGTAACAGCAGCATCGTATAATTCAAAAGCAAGAGGAGTGGCTATATTAATTAGTAAAAATGTGCCATTTAAAATAGAAGAGGAAATAATAGATCCAGCAGGGAGATATGTTATGATAAAATGTCAGATATATTCAGAGTTTTGGAATCTACTTAATGTATATTCACCTAACGAAGAAGATCAAAAGTTTATGCAAGATATCTTTTTGAAGGTAGCTAATACGCAAGGGAACATACTAATAGGAGGGGATTTCAACCTGAATTTGGATCCAAATATGGATAAAACGGGGAAAAAAATTAACAGAAAGAACAAAGTAACCAAATTTATAATTAAATCAATGCAAGAAATGAAACTTTTGGATATATGGAGGAAACAAAACCCAAAAGAAAAGGAATATTCATATTACTCGGCTAGACATAAAACATACTCAAGAATAGACCTATTTTTGTTATCAGCTAGTATGCAGGATAGAGTAAGAAAAACAGAATATAAAGCGAGAATACTATCGGACCATTCACCCTTAATATTGACAGTAAAGCTAGAGGACATCCCTCCAAGAATGTATAGATGGAGATTAAAGCCCATGCTACTTAAAAACAAGATTTTAGAGAATTTATTGAAAAACAATTAAAAATGTATTTTGAAGTAAATACGGAATCAGTGGAAGATAAGTTTATACTATGGGATGCAATGAAAGCATTCATTAGAGGGCAAATAATAAGTTATGTAACCAAGATGAAGAAGGACTATAATCAGGAAATAGAGGAGTTGGAAAGGGAAATAGTAAACATAGAAAAAAAATTAGCAATGAAGGAAGATACAACTAATAGAAGAGAATTGGCGGATAAAAAAATAAAATATGAAACATTACAAACATATAAGGTAGAGAAGAGTATAATGAAGACAAAACAGAAATATTAGGTGAAAAAACGCACAAAATCCTAGCATGGCAGCTTAAGACAGAACAAGCTAAGAAAATGGTATTGGCATCAAGGAAAAAAGACAAACAAATTACATATAATCCAAAAGAAATTAAGGAAAACTTCAGAGAATTCTATGAACAATTATACCGAACTGAAAACGAAGGGAAAGAAGAGAAAATAGATGAATTTTTGACTAAAATTGAACTACCAAAACTACAAATAGAGGAACAAAATAAATTAACAGAACCATTTGGAACAGTAGAAATACAAGAGATAATAAAAAAATTACCAAATAATAAGACACCAGGAGAGGATGGATTTCCAATAGAATTCTACAAAACATTTAAAGACTTATTAATTCCGCCCCTCCTGGATGTAATCAACCAGATTGATGAAACACAAAGCTTACCAGATTCATGTAAAACAGCAATAATTACAGTAATACTAAAACAAGGGAAAGATCCACTCTCACCAGCATCATATAGACCAATATCTTTGCTAAACACAGATTATAAGATAATAGCTAAACTATTAGCAAACAGATTAGCAGAGCAGGTACCGAAAATGGTAAATTTAGACCAAACTGGATTTATCAAAAAAAGATGCACAACAGACAATATTTATAAATTTATTAACTTAATTCATGCAGTAGAAGGAAATAAAGCACCTGCAGTAGCAGTTGCTTTAGACGCAGAGAAGGCCTTCGACAGAGTAGAATGGAATTATTTGTTCAAAGTATTGCAAAAATTCAGTTTACCGGAGAAGTATATTAATTGGATTAAAGCATTATATAAGGGGCCATTAGCGAAAGTGACAGTAAATGGACATGTATCAAAGCAATTTAACTTAAGCAGGTCAACGCGGCAGGGATGCCCACTATCACCTTTATTGTTTGCGCTAGCTGTAGAACCACTAGCGGAATTGATAAGAATAGATAATAATATAAAAGGAATAAAAATAAAAGACAGGGAATATAAAATCAGTCTATTTGCGGATGATGTTATAGTGTACTGAACAAAACCAGAACTATCAATAAAAGAATTATATAAGAAATTGAAGGAATATGGAGAAGTGTTGGGTTACAAGATAAACGTAAATAAAAGTGAAGCAATGCCTATGAATAATGCGGATTTCTCAAAATTTAAGAAGGAATCTCCATTCAGATGGCAAATGCAGGCAATAAGATACCTAGGTGTACAAATAAACAAAAATCTAGGCCAATTATATAAACTCAATTATAATCCACTAATGAAAAAATTACAGGACGATTTAGAGCATTGGAAAGATCTACCACTAACTCTGATAGGAAGGATAAACTGTATTAAAATGAACATTTTTCCAAGGATATTATACTTATTTCAGGCATTGACAATACAACTGACAGAAAAATTCTTCAAAGAGTTAAAGAAAATAATAAGGAAATTTTTATGGAGAGGGGGGAAACCGAGGATCTTCTTTGGCTTGGCTTCGCGGACGAAGATTTATGGAGGGGGTAAAAAGTCCACGTCAGCTGCAGGCTCGTTTGTGGCTGACAAGTCCGATGCGGGACAGGCAGACACGATTGCAGCGGTTGCAGGGGAAAATTGGTTGGTTGGGGTTGGGTGTTGGGTTTTTCCTCCTTTGCCTTTTGTCAGTGAGGTAGGCTCTGCGGTCTTCTTCAAAGGAGGTTGCTGCCCGCCAAACTGTGAGGCGCCAAGATGCACGGTTTGAGGCGATATCAGCCCACTGGCAGTGGTCAATGTGGCAGGCACCAAGAGATTTCTTTAGGCAGTCCTTGTACCTTTTCTTTGGTGCACCTCTGTCACGGTGGCCAGTGGAGAGCTCGCCATATAACACGATCTTGGGAAGGCGATGGTCCTCCATTCTGGAGACGTGACCCATCCAGCGCAGCTGGATCTTCAGCAGCGTGGACTCGATGCTGTCGACCTCTGCCATCTCGAGTACTTCGACGTTAGGGATGTAAGCGCTCCAATGGATGTTGAGGATGGAGCGGAGACAACGCTGGTGGAAGCATTCTAGGAGCCGTAGGTGGTGCCGGTAGAGGACCCATGATTCGGAGCCGAACAGGAGTGTGGGTATGACAACGGCTCTGTATACGCTTATCTTTGTGAGGTTTTTCAGTTGGTTGTTTTTCCAGACTCTTTTGTGTAGTCTTCCAAAGGCGCTATTTGACTTGGCGAGTCTGTTGTCTATCTCATTGTCGATCCTTGCATCTGATGAAATGGTGCAGCCGAGATAGGTAAACTGGTTGACCGTTTTGAGTTTTGTGTGCCCGATGGAGATGTGGGGGGGCTGGTAATCATGGTGGGGAGCTGGCTGATGGAGGACCTCAGTTTTCTTCAGGCTGACTTCCAGGCCAAACATTTTGGCAGTTTCCGCAAAGCAGGACGTCAAGCGCTGAAGAGCTGGCTCTGAATGGGCAACTAAAGCGGCATCGTCTGCAAAGAGTAGTTCACGGACAAGTTTCTCTTGTGTCTTGGTGTGAGCTTGCAGGCGCCTCAGATTGAAGAGACTGCCATCCGTGCGGTACCGGATGTAAACAGCGTCTTCATTGTTGGGGTCTTTCATGGCTTGGTTCAGCATCATGCTGAAGAAGATTGAAAAGAGGGTTGGTGCGAGAACACAGCCTTGCTTCACGCCATTGTTAATGGAGAAGGGTTCAGAGAGCTCATTGCTGTATCTGACCCGACCTTGTTGGTTTTCGTGCAGTTGGATAATCATGTTGAGGAACTTTGGGGGACATCCGATGCGCTCTAGTATTTGCCAAAGCCCTTTCCTGCTCACGGTGTCGAAGGCTTTGGTGAGGTCAACAAAGGTGATGTAGAGTCCTTTGTTTTGTTCTCTGCATTTTTCTTGGAGCTGTCTGAGGGCAAAGACCATGTCAGTAGTTCCTCTGTTTGCGCGAAAGCCGCACTGTGATTCTGGGAGAATATTCTCGGCGACACTAGGTATTATTCTATTTAGTAGAATCCTAGCGAAGATTTTGCCTGCAATGGAGAGCAGCGTGATTCCCCTGTAGTTTGAGCAGTCTGATTTCTCGCCTTTGTTTTTGTACAGGGTGATGATGGTGGCATCACGAAGATCCTGAGGCAGTTTACCTTGGTCCCAACAAAGCTTGAAAAACTCATGCAGTTTGGCATGCAGAGTTTTGCCGCCAGCCTTCCAGACTTCTGGGGGGATTCCATCCATACCTGCTGCTTTGCCACTTTTCAGTTGTTCGATTGCCTTATATGTCTCATCCAGGGTGGGAACCTCATCCAGCTCTAGCCTTAGGGGCTGTTGAGGGAGCTGGAGCAGGGCGGAATCTTGGACTGAGCGGTTGGCACTGAAAAGAGATTGGAAGTGTTCTGACCATCGGTTGAGGATGGAGATCTTGTCGCTGAGGAGGACTTTGCCGTCTGAGCTGCGCAGCGGGCTTTGGACTTGGGGTGAGGGGCCGTACACAGCCTTTAGAGCCTCGTAGAAACCCCTGAAGTCGCCAATGTCCGCGCTGAGCTGGGTTCGTTTGGCGAGGCTAGTCCACCACTCATTTTGGATCTCCCGGAGTTTGCGCTGAAGATGGCTGCATGCGCGACGGAAGGCTTGTTTCTTCTCTGGACAGGACGGCTTTGTAAGGTGAGCCTGGTGGGCAGCTCGCTTCTTTGCCAGCAGCTCCTGGATTTCCTGGCTGTTTTCGTCAAACCAGTCCTTGTTTTTCCTGGAGGAGAAGCCCAGTACCTCTTCAGTGGATTGCAGTATGGTAGTCTTCAACTGATCCCAGAGGGTTTCAGGGGACGGGTCCGTGAGGCGGGTTGCATCGTCGAGCTTTGCTTTGAGGTTTGCCTGGAAGTTTCCTCTCGCTTCGAATGCTATAAACAAGGAGGCTTACAATTGCCAAACTTTAAAAATTATTATAGAGCCGCACAATTAAGATACCTATCAGATTTTTATCAAACAAGGGAAAAACCAGACTGGACGAGATTAGAATTAGATAAAATAGGGGAAAAGATACCTGAACACATATTATATAAATGGGATGAAAAATTGGTACAACATAGAACTTCTCCAGTATTACATCATCTCCTCAATATTTGGAAGAAGATTCATGTAGAAAGAAATAAAACAAATTATCAATTACCAAAACTAATATTGAGGCAAAATAAGCTACTCCCTTTTACAATGGATAACCTTTCCTTTAGAGAATGGGAAAAAAAAGGGATTAAAAGAATAGAAAATTGTTTTTCAGGAAGTAGATTCTTATCCTTTGAACAAATGAGAGATAAGTACAATATAACTGGAGATACAGCGCTGGCATATTACCAACTGAGATCCTACTTGAAGGATAAATTAGGAAGCAATTTGTGTTTACCAGAGGGAAGTAACCTTGAATATGTGATTACAGATACAATGTTAATCAAAAGATTTATAACAAATATGTATATTAAACTGCAAGAAAAGGAGAATGAGGAAACAAATGGTAAAACTAAACAAAAATGGGAACAAGATTTAAATATAAAGATAAAAAAGGAAACATGGGAGAAATTATGTTCTGGAACGATGAGAAATACAATAAATACGAGGCTACGTATGATACAATATAATTGGTTACACAGACTATACATTACACCGCAAAAGTTAAATAAATGGGACCCAACAGTATCTGATAGATGTTTTCGATGTAAAAAAGAAATGGGAACAACAATTCATGCAATCTGGACATGTGAGAGAGTAGAAAAATTTTGGGATGATCTCAATCAGATATTAAATAAAATAACAGAAAACAATATACCAAAGAATCCAGAGATCTTTCTCCTAAGTTACATAAAAAACAAAGAATTTGGAATTGATTTGGAGGATGCACAACAAAGATTTGTTAAGATAGCCCTAGCCGTAGAAAAAAATGTATTATGTCAACCTGGAAATTGGAAGATAATTTGAAAATACAACAATGGTATATAGAAATGAATAAATGTATTCCATTAGAAAAAATAACATATAGTTTAAGAAATAATATTGAAATATTCGAACAAATATGGGAGCCTTACATTAAATACAATAGCGAAAACCTACCGGGGACAAACATTACCTAAGTTGATGGAAGGAGAAGGAAAGAAAAGAATGGACTCTGTAGAATTTCTGGTGTATTTTTGTTGAATGACAACATTGTCTGACTGAATTAATGCAACCTAGATTGTATACCTAAAATGGATGAGAGGGGTGGGGGGGTGGGGGGGTGGCTTGGGAGGAGGGAGGGGGGGGGAGAAAAAGTCACTGTAAATGTGTGAAAAAGAAAAAGTGTATATCATGGCTAACGTGATTTATGGTGTGAAAAATAAAAAATTTTTAAAAATTTAAAAAAAGTTTATTATTATTTGATTTGGTCTTTGAATTGTTAGCAATTACTCCTCATGATTGGAGATATTTTTCAGGGATTTATAGCAAAGGTATTAAAAATAAACTTTTCCCTCTATGTAGATGACCTTTTGCTTTTTGTATCTAATCCAGAGACTTCTTTAACAATCATATTATCTGTGTGATTTCAGTTTCGTCCACTTTTTATTGAGCAAATGCCAGAAGACATCTGTTTGCTGCTTGCAGATGACAACTATAATGACCCCGGTCGTCTCGCAGCCCACGCTGATGGGTTGTAACATGTTAAGCAGCATGGATTGGGCGTGTAGCAGTGTCTCGGCAAAAAGCATAAATCCTATCCACTCCGGATAGCGGTGCAGCATCAGACTCGGCTGGACGCAGCATATACAGAGAACAGTGGTACTTTTACTATCAGAGATGGGGAGCTGCAGCCCGCTGCTGCCATTCCCCCGCACACAACTGGGAAATGCCTAGGCCAGCCGCTGGTAGTGGCCACAACGGCCGGCTACAAGGACATCCTCCTTTTCCTCTGGGTTTAGCACCTAGGCCATCGGTTCCTGATTGATCCTAAGGTTAGTGTGTTTCCCTCAAGGCCGCCAACAATAGCAGCATCTGAACATACAGGTCACGGACAATTCCACTCAATTTCAGCTTGTTGCAGTTCAGCTGGTCCTTCACCATTGCTGATGTATCACAGTCATTCCTGGGAGCTGATTTTTTGCGAGCACACTGCCTTCTAGTAGATCTCAAAAGTCACTGCCTAATTAATTTGAAGACTTGTGAGTCCCTTGCCCTGCACCCTGTGGCGCTCTCTGCTCCTCACCTCCACTCAGTGATACTCTCAATCAATGAACACACGGGAATTTTAGCAGAATTCCCCAGCATTATTACTCCACAGTTCACGACGGCCCACATTCCGAATGCACAAGCACACAGGCTGCCTGCAGTTGGCCAAAGATAAATTCAAATGCATAGAAGAACTCGGGATTGTTCACCTCTCTGACAACTCCTAGTCATCACTTCTGCATATGAAACCTAAGAGGGTGGGAGGGTGGAGACCTTGTGGGGTCTATCTGCATCTGAGCACCATCACTATGGCAGATCGCTATCCTTCATGGCGCTAGGATTTTCTCCAAAGTCGACTAAGTCAATCAGATCCAAGTTCACCCAGACGACATTCCTAAGACTGCCTTATTTACCCCTCTTGGGCTATTTGAATTCCTATGTATGCCCTTTGCTTTAAAAATTGTGGCCCAGACATTTCAATGCCTAATGGACACAGTAACCCGGGGCCTGGATTTCATATTTGTTTTATTGGATGATGTCCTTATCGCCAGCCACTCATGGCTCCGGGCTCATCTCCATCAACAATGTTTCAGTGGCCAGATGACCAGGGGTTAGTGATCAATCTGGCCAAATGCCAGTTTGGCCTTGCACTAATCAACTTCCTCGGCCACTGCATCGATCAGCACAGAGCAGTTCCACTACCTTCCAAGGTCGGGGCCATCAGCAAATTTCCAAGGCCCTCGACCACCAAGGGCCTGCAGGAGGTTGTTGGCACGATTAACTTTTAGCGTCGTTTCATGCCAGCTGCAGCCAAAGTTAAGCAGCTGCTTTTCAAACTCTTGTTTGGGCATCCCAAGGAATCGAGGCTGACAAAGGCGTGCTAGCGAGATCCACTATGGTTGTGCACCTAGGGGTTGACGTGCCAAAGGCTCTGATGCTGGATGCGTCAGGCACTGCAGTAGGTGGGGTAGGCACGGACCTGGAGCAGCTCATCAACGGCACCTGGAAACCCCTGGCTTTCTTTAGACGTCATTTGAGATTACCAGAGCAGAAGTACAGTCCCCTTCCCTCTACTTGGCCATAACGCATTTTTGCTATTTCCTCGAGGAAAGAGAGTTCACAATCTACACGGATCACAAGCCATTGACTTTTGCCTTTGACAAGATGTCAGATCTGTCGTCGGCACAATAACAATATTTCAGAGTCTACGACTACAATAAAGAACACCACTAGGAAGAGCAATCTAGTCGTCGACACGCCATCGCTTCCCTCCATTCACCCGCTCCCAGAATAGACTACACGGCTCTGGCAGCAGCTCAGCTGGAAGATGAGATGATGCCACGTATTGCACCACCATCTCGGGACTGAAATTGGAGGATGTACACTTTGGTCCAGCAAATGCCTCCCTACTTTGTGACGTATCCACCAGCCAACCGAGACTGCTGCGTGGCAACATTAGGTGTTTGACGCCACACACAGTTTGGCTCACCCTTCGATTAGGATGGCAATGAGACTCATGGTGGACAAACGCATGTGGCACAGCCTGCGCAAACAAGTCAGCGCTTGGGCAAGGACATGCATCCAGTGCCAGACATTGAATGTTCAGTGCCGCATCAAAGCCCCACGACAGGTTTTGAATCCATGCAGCACAAGTTTGATCACATCCACGTGCATATTGCTACTCACCTCTTCACGGTAGTAGACAGGTTCAACCTGTAGTTGCCCCAACCTCTCCGACACTCCACCTCAGCTTGTGCAAGAGCCCTCATCACCAATTGGACAGCATGTTTCGGACTACCCGTGTATGTCTCCTCTCACTGAGGAGCTGTTTATATACGGGTTATGATCCACAATCGCACAATTACTGGACACACAGCTGCATTGGTTGACAGCCTATCATCCCAGCCCAATGGCATTGTGGAACATTTTCTCCAGCAGATGAAAACAGCTCTCATGACTCATCTTAAGGGATCAGCTGGGAGAGAGGAACTGCCTTGTGCACTTTTAGGTATCTGTACTGCACCGAAAGAGGATCTGGCTATGTCCTCTGCAGAATTGGTGTATGGAGCCCCCATAATAATCCCAGGGGATTTCATTCCAAAAGCACGTAGGCATCAGGAATCTCCCACTTCGGTACTCACATTCTTGAGGGAGAAGTTGGGTACACTGGCACCTATCCCAGCTGCCCGGCATGGGTCTATGATTTCATATATTCTGCCTGAACTCAAGGACTTCCTTTATGTCTTCCTACGCAGGGATGTGCACAGAACGCTGCTGCAATGGCCGTATGAAGGTCCTTTCAAGGTGCTAAGGAATGACGGCTCACATTTATTATAGATATTGGCGGCAGGCAAGAAACGGTTTTGGTAGATCACCTTAAGCTGGCACATGTGGACCTAGATCGGCCAGTACACATGGCATTCCCCCGGCGCAGGGGGTGCCCACCAGCCAGTGCTACTCATGATAACAGGATTGGGGTATCAACACCTCACTCTGGTTCTGGGGGGAGAGGGTCATGTGGCAGACCGAGCCATTACTTACCTCACCGGAGATTAGGAGTTGAGGGTCTCCACGGGCCCGGGAGTTGCCAGGGACTAAAGATGCTAAGGCTTCTGGGCATCATGTCATTTCTGGGAGTCACATGACATGGGGATAGGGCAAACGTCAGATATTCTAAACGACTGTAAGAACTCTATTAAGCTAGTCAGCACCAAAGGTTTGACCTTTGGGTGTGTGATTGCACTGACAGTATTTCTCCTCTCCGACACCCTGGAATGCAGTAGACCCTGCCAGGATCACCCAGAGCTTCGATGTCACACTCTATTTCTCGGGCCACTGCTCCTTTGGTGAAGGGAAGTGCTGTTGAATTTACTTCAACCAGCAAAGTATAAGACACTGGGAGGTCTTTTATCTCTCCTTGTTTTCCCATTTGCTATCCCACCAAGGATTGTGTTACCATTTTTCTTGGATGAGCTAGCAACCAATTAGTGCTGACTTTTACTGCCTTGAGAAGTTGGTGGTGAACCTCTTTCTTGAACCATTGGAGTATTTCTGGTGATGATTCAGCTGTGATTGGCTGAATAATTTTACAGAAGTACAATTGAGAGTTGACCTGACTGGCAACATCGAATTTCTAAGGGGATTTTGGATATTGCTGGATATTCTCTCAAACCTCTACACGTGCATTGTGGAAAATGCACCGACTGATTGTGTCACAGCCTGGACTAGGATTTCAAGGGCCCAGGAATGCAGAAGGCAAACACAGCCAAGTTCATCACAGACTCTGACCTCCCATCCATGGCAGACATCGATGTGAGACACTGCCTCAAGAAGGCAGCCAACATCATAAAGGACCCCCATCACCCTGGTCACAACCTCTTCTCATTGCTACCTTCGGGCAGGAACTACAGAAGCCTGAAGACTGGCACCTTTAGGTCTCCAAATTATAGGAAGGATATAGATAAGGTGGAGAGGGTGCAGAGAAGATTTACAAGGATGTGGCCTGGCTTACAGCATCTAGAGTACAGAGAAAGATTAAGGAGACTGGGACTTTATTCACTGGAATGTAGACGGTTGAGAGGGGATTTGATAGAGGTATTTAAAATTATGAAGGGAATAGATAGACTAGACATGGGTAGACTCTTTCCCCTGAAGGCAGGGGAGGTTGGAACAAGAGGGCATAAGTTAAGGGTAAGGGTGCATAACTTTAGGAGAAATGTTAGAGGATGCTTCTTCACTCAGAAAGTGGTGGCAGAATGGAATGATCTTCCAGAGGAGATAGTTGCGGCAGGGTCCCTTCTGTCATTTAAGAGAAGGTTGGATGTGTACATGGAGGTGAGGGGATTGCAGGGTTTTGGGCAGAGAGTGGGACAGGGGGAACTAGTGGAGTTGTTCAAGTAAACCAATGCGGACTCGAAGGGCCAACAATTCTGAGATACAGAAAGACCTGTGTGGTGACAGAGAGTAAGAATGCTGGTACATATGCAGGCTGCACTTACAGTATATATGACAATGATAGAGCCTCATCAACACCTCTTTACTCATACACTATTCCTCTTGAAATGAAGGCCAACATAGCATCCGCTTTCTTCACTGCCAATCCCACCTGGTCATTAGCTTTTAGGCTTCCCTGTACGAGGACCCCCAGGTGCTTTTGCACTTCCGAGGTTTGAATTTTTCTCCCCATCCAAATAGTCCTCTGCTTGCTTATCTCCACTGCCAAAATGCAGAACTGTACATTTCTCAATGTTTTATCTGCCATTTTTTGAAAATTGTCATACAATCAAAATACAAACCAATACATGATATTTTATCCTATATAGCCCCCCCACTCCCAATCCTATCCCACCTGCCCCTCCCAACCCCCCTCTAAACTAACCCCAAAAGAAAGAAGAAAGAGAAGCGATGAACTTACGTAGTGCCCTTCAACTATGCGCCCTGGAATGTCATTAATGTATGGGAAAGAAAATATTAAGAATGAAATCGCATCTATTCCATATACGGGCTCCATGTTTTAGCAGAAAAGGATAATTATTTTGTCAATCATAAGATCTCATTTCCACAATAAATTCTCAAATCAGTCTCATTTTTCCAAGTAATTGTGTGACATTTCAAAAAAGCCAATCTCAAAAAGGCAATTTGGAATTTATCTAATTTTAATTCCAAACTCAGTTTTTTAATCTAACCCAGTAAAAATATCATAGAATCAAGTGAAATTTTTAATTTAAACATAACTTCCAAAAATCCCTTAATTTTGTTCCCAAATGTTTTAACCATCTCACATAACCAAACCGAATGTAAAAAAGAACCCACTTTCTGGAGCTTAAGCATAAATCAGAGGAGATATATTTATATTTCCTTAATTTCTCTGGAGTCAAATATAATTGATGGATGAAATTATAATGAACCAATCAAAACCTTACATTTACGATTATAGTCATGCAGTCATCCTGAGAAATAAATACCGCCAAATCTTTTCCACACTTCAGTCTAGATTTATAAAGATCCAGTTTAAGTATTTTATTCTCCAATAAAGCATACACCTTAGATATAAATCCTTTCTTGCCACCATCAATAAGTAAAGTTTCAAATTTAGACCATCTAGGTAGCCTTAAGGTACGCACAAAATTGTCCGATAATAAAGCTTTAACTTGATAATAAGAAAAAAGAGGACTTGAAGATATTTTGTACTTCACCTTCATTCTTTGAAAAGAGATAAAATAACTGGCTTCATAACAATCTTTGACCCATTTAATTCCTTTCTGTTCCCATCACTTCAAAAGTTGATTATTAACCATGAAGGGAAAAAGCTTATTTTGAAACAAGGGAGTTTTAGCTGAAATTTTACCATGGGTACCTATAATTTCAATCTTTTTATTCAATAGTTCCATTAAAAGTTTTAACACAGGTAAATTATAATTACTTAATAACTGAGAATTCCATTGATCAATAAATTGATCCATCTTCTCACCAATCAATATTGCCCCATATGAAAGGATTTAACCTATTGATAAATTTCAACTGAGCTGATTCATAATAATTTTGAAAATTAGGGAGTTGCAAAGCTTCTAATGCATATTTCCAAGTTAGTTTCTGTAATGATACCCTCGCCATTTAATCTTTCCACAAACATTTTCTCACCAAAGTATTCAGATCTTTAAAAGATTTTGAGGAATCCTACAAGGAAGAGGCTGAAAAAGATATTGAATTTGGGGAAAGATATCCATTTTAATACAATTAACCTGTCGTAAATCTTTCCACTGATTCAAATCATACTTAATTTTAGACAATAAAGATAGATAATTTAATTCAAATAAATGATTATAATTACCATCAATTATGATAGCTAAATATTTAATCCAATCAGACCATTTAAACTTCACAACCTGTCTACAAAGCGAATAATCCATTTCAGCTAAAGGCATAATTTCACTTTTTTCCTTATTAGTTATATTCATAATAGCTCACTGCTCCAATCACTTCTTCAAGTTCCCCAAGGATTGCAAAGGCTGTGTTAAATATATTGAAACACCATCAGCAAACAGATTTATTTTATATTCACCCTTTTCACCTTAATACCTTATATAGTACTATCCTGTCTAATCATCTGAGCCAAAGATTCAATAACCAATGCAAATAGAGCTGGTGACAAGCGCAGCCCTGTCGAGTCAATCTAGATAACACAAAAGGTAAAGACGCCTGTCCATTTGTCACCAACCTAGCAGTAGGATTTTTTTATAGAAAGCCTTAATCCAACCAATAAAAAGAGGTCCAAAATTAAACTTTTCCAAATCTTTAAACAAAACTCCATTCTACTCTATCAAAGGCCTTTTCTGCATCAAGAGAAATTATCATTCGTTGGTCAGACTCCTCCTGAGAAATATTAACTAAAGTAATCAGCTTTACAATATTATCTGCTGAGTATCGGTCCTTATTAAACCCGCCTGATCTACATGAATCAAATTGGGTAAGTATTTGGCTACTCTATTAGCCAGAACGTTGGGAACAATTTTATAATCCACATTAAACAAAGAAATAGGTCCAAAGGATCTTGCCTTCAAGGGCCCCCGTCCTTCTTAAGAATAACAATAATAATTGTTTTAGAAATAGAATCTGGGAAGGACCCAGTCTTTACCGCTTGCTCCAGAACTTCCATCAATAAAGGAATGAATAAATCCTGAAATTCCTTATAAAATTCAGAAGAAACCCATCATCCCTTGGAGACTTGCCACTTGGCATAGACTGAAGAGCTTCCATCAATTCTTTAATAGGAAGGGAAGCATCTAAATCCTTAATGTCCATATCCTTCAAGGAAGGTAAAGTTAAACCCGATTTTTTTTTTAAAAATCAGTTTTGACTTCATCTTCTGATACTTCAGGGGTATATAAATTCTCATAAAACATACAAAACTCATCATTAATTTCTGGAGGTTTATACATAATCGTCAAACCATGTCTAATAGCATTTATTTTTTGTTTTTAAATGCCAGGCTAATACTTTATGAGCTCTTTCACCCAATTCATAATATTGCTGTTTAATTCTCTGTAATAATTTTTCAAATTTATACATTTGTAACAAATTATACTGTAATTTCAAATTAACTAAACTAATTCTATTATAAATCTTTTTCCAAAATCTCTATCTCCTTTACTAATTTACTAATCTCAGCTATTTTTGTTTCTTAATTAAGACAGTATAACTAATAAATTGTCTTCATAAATAGGCTTTCAAAACATCCCATAAAACAAATTTATTGTCAACTGATTCTGTATTTATTTTCAAAAAGAGTTGCATTTAGTCTCTTATAAATTGACACAATTCAAGATCTTTCAACAAAAAAAGAATTAAATTGTCAATGATAAACATATTCTACTCTCTCTGAAACAGTAAAGATCATTAATAACAAAGAATGATCAGACAAAATCCTAGACATATTCAGCCTTAAAAGCTTGACCTTGTAATTGTGTTGATACTAAAAACAATTCAACTTGTAATTGTGTTGATACTAAAGACAAATCAATTCTAGAATAAGAATCATGATGAAGTGAATAAAATGAAAAATCTTTTAATTTAGGATTTAATTTCCTCCATATATCAACTAAATTCATATCTTTCATTAGTACCATTATGTGTTTAGCCATTTTAGTTGTAATTACTGATTTAGGAGATTTATCCAATAGTGGGTCCAAACAGCAATTAAAGTTACCTCCTACCATAATCTTATCATAAGCCTGACTTAAAATTAAAAAAAAGATTCCACCATAAATTGTTCATCATCAATATTAGGAGCATTAACATTCATAAAGGTCCAACATTCAGAGAATATTTTACAATTGACAATAAAAAGTCTACAAGCTACCTCAAAAGCTGAATCCAATTTAAAAGCTGACTTCTTATTAATCAAAATAACAACACCTCTTGCTTTAGAATTAAAAAAAGATGCTATAACTTGGCCAACCCAATCTCTTTTTAATTTTTGATGTTCCCTCTCAAACAAATGTGTCTCCTTCAAGAGGGAAACATCAACCTTCAATTTTTTAATATATCCTCATACTCTCTTTCTCTAAATTGGGTTATTGAGCCCATTAATATTAAAAGTAGCAAAATTTAAACTGGCCATAAAACATCACTATATCTATCCCACCATAAATGGTGAAGCACCTTCCCATGACATCAACACAAACAAAGCTAAAGATCTCCTCAAAGAAAAGAAACAAAGAGCCTCATTTAAAAAATCCAACACAAAAAAAGAATACGATAATAGTTATACCTCCCTCGATTATATGGGAATGACAAATGCCACAAAGTGGCCGACGACTTCAGAAGAATCAACAGTTAAACCACCCCCCCCCCCCCCGAACAGAACAATCAAAAATTAAACACAAAGTCATCTCAAGTATGAAACACTTCTTCCAAATCACGATTAACCTGATCATTATCAATGCCAATATTAATCAACATGTGAGATTCCATCTCTCATTTACCGTTCTTCCCATTCTGAATTACAACAAGCTGCTGAGGAAAGCTGTCTGAATTTTGACCCTGCTTATTGTCGGGTAAAGAATTAGCAAACACAAGAGCTTCAACAAAATTAGAGAAAAATTGAGTTTGATAATCTCCATAAAATGACTTTAAGCACAGCTGGATAACGAAAGGCATATTTAGAACCCTTTTTCCACAGAACAGCTTTAGCTGAATTGAATTCTTTATGATGTTTAATCATAGCTTGACTCAAATCAGCATCGAAAAATACCCTGTTATTTTTAACAAGCAATGGACCCTGATTACTTGTCGCATTCTGTACCGCAAGTCTCAAAATCAATTCTCTGTCCTGGTAATGCAAACAATAGATCAAGGTAGAGCATGGCGCTTGAACAGGAAGTGGCTTCCTTCGTACTGCTCGATGAGCCCTGTCCAACTCCAGACCGTTCGGAAAATGCATTATTCCCAAAACTTCGGGAATCCACTTCTGAAAAAATTGGATCGGGTCCGGACCTTCAAAATCTTTCAGAAGACTAACTATCTTAACATTATTCCTCCGACTCTGCTTCTCCAAAGCGTCAATCTTCTTCCACAGATTTTTTTTTTCTGAATTTCCCAGCTGATAAATGAATCCTCCATCTGTCTGTTAGGTCTGCTTTGTTCATGAATGAGTGAGTCAGACACCAGACTGAGTCGAAATCAAGGTTCTTTGTTCTCTATTACCGGATTGTAACACTTGCAACTAACAGTGTTAGTTGGAGAAGGCGCATTCTGCCGTTATCAGCAAGTGGTGTTTTTTTTATACCTCAGGATACGTACTTAGTAAATTATCATGCCATTACATTGTCCAATGAATAAACTGTTGCTATCCTTCTCTGCTAGCTTGCTGCACATCAATTTGTCATTACCACTCTTATCTTGAGAGTACAAGGTCACAACTGCATCTTGTTACGGCCCAGCACTGGGTGACTCCTTCTTCATTCCCAGCTCATGATGTTTTTACCTAACATGTCCCACCTCTTTTTTGCACTGATCAACATCATCTTTACAGTCAATAAACTCTTCTTCCATATTCTTAGATTTATCCTGAACCCTCTCCACAGCTTTCCAAGATTTTGCCACATCCATTTTATCAGAAGCTATTTCTCCCTTCATTGGAGCAAACTGATTCTTCATAATTGAGAATCCTTGGTTTCTTTGTACAGCCAAATTTTCCACTTGCTTAGACAAATCGGCAGTTGAAGACAAATCTGATTGGTGAGAATCAGACTTAAAATTAGAAGTCTGCCTCATCACAGGCCTACCCTGAAATCTAACTGTTTCCTCTTCCCTCTGGTGTTCTTCCTCTTCCATTCCAGCGATGTCCTCTTCTTCCTCCGTCAATATAAAGGCCACCTCAGCCCGACTTTGGGTATGGATGCCCTCCTCTATCAACCCAGAATCACTGGACCAAGGTACTCCTGCAGCCTGGGCCATTTCAGGTGATGCGCGCACGTGCGAAGTTTCACGCACGTGCAGTTGAACCTCCCGATCGGAGCAAGTCGAGGTCGAGCACCGGCGCCATCTTGTGCAGCCATAAGTAAAGTCAGCACCGGTGTTGTGTGCATCTTACAGCTGGACTGGCGCTGCAGTCGGGAATGTTGTTTGTCATCTATATTAATTATCTGGATGATAATGTGTTAAATTAGATCAGCAAGTTTCCAGGTGACTCTAAGATTGGAGACATTATGGACAATGAAAAAAAGTTTTCGAAGCTTGCAGAGGGATCTGGACCAATTGGAAAAACAGGCTGAAAAATTGCAGATGGAATTTAATGCAGACAAGTGTGAGATGTTGCATGTTGGAAGGACAAACCGAAAAAGGACACACACATAAATGATAGGGCACTGAGTAGAGCGGTAGAACAGAGGGATCTGGGAAATCAGGTACATAATTCCCTGAAAGTGACTCCCTAAGTGGATAGGCTTGTAAAGAGAGCCTTTGGCATATTGGCCTTCATAAATTAAATTATTGAGTACAGGAGTTAGGATGTGATGGTGAAGTTGTTGAAAGACATTGGTGAGGCCAAATTCGGAGCATTGTGTGTAGTTTTGGTCTAACTACAGGAAAGATTTTAATAAGATAGAAAGAGTGCAGAGAAGATTTTAATAGGATGTTGCCTGGACTTCAGGAATTGAGTTACAGGGAAAGATTAAATAGTTTAGGATGCTATTCCCTGGAATGTAGAAGATGAGGGGAGATTTAATCAAGGTATTTAAAATTTGAAGGGGGATAGACAGAGTAAATGTAGATCGGCATTTTCCACTGAGATACAAACCAGAGGATATGGGTAAAGAGTGAAAATGGAAAAGTTTAGGGGGAACATGAGGGGGAACTTCTTCACACAGAGAGTGGTGGGAGTGAGGAACAAGGTGGCAGGTGAATTGGTGAATGAGGGCACAATAACATTCATGGACAGGTTCCTAGATGGGAAAGGTATGGAGGGCTATGAACTGGGTGCAGGTAAGTGGGACTATTCAAAAAAAGCCAAGCACAGACTAAGTACCGAATGGAGCCTGTTTCTGTGCTGTAATGTTCTGTGGTTCTAGATTTTTTTTCTCTGAAGCTGGATTGCTGGCCAATCAAATTAAAAGTAGTTGATGGGGTATGAAAACTTGTAATAGATTCATATAATATCTCTGCCTCGGCACCTTTCTCACTGGCCCAATCCTTATCTCCTTCTGTGTAACCAAAGTTGCTTGACACCAATTTGAAGCCTTACATGGAATTGACATATTTTTCCCCATCTGCTAAGGTAACGTGAGAATCTTTGTTCCATGTGAAATTCAGTCTAGTCAACTCACATGGAAGTTAATTAATGAATTTATAAATTAAATAAATGAACAACAGTATTGGGGTGTGGTGCTACCATGTACAGAGTTGGAGATGGGTTGAGTGTGTCATGTTGGTAAGTAGGTGGGGTCATGACTATGGCCTTTCCAATTTGGGTAATTGGGTTAGTTAGCAAGGACCAATAAAGGGTGAGTTAGGTAAAGGAGTGAGTGAGTGCTGTAGTGAAGGAGTGGAACTTTGAGGCTTTGGCTCGAGAGTCTTCGGTGAACAGAAGGTGAGGAAATGCTCCCAGTGAGGTAAGGTTGGTAAGTTTGATTTAAATCAAATTTAATTTAAAAGTAGGGTATGGAGGCAGTTGGGTTGGTCCGGTGCTCTGATTGCAGGGTGTGGGAGGTCAGGGATAGCACATGTGTTCCTGATGACTACACCTGCAAAAGATGCATCCAGATGCCACTCCTGGGAGACTGTGTTAGAGAACTGGAGTTGCAGCTGGTTGAGCTTTGGATCATAAAAGAGGCAATTATAAATCAGAGATACAGAGAGACAGTCATCCCAAACAGACAGGAGGCAGCCAACTGGGGGACTACTGTGAGGAAGGGGGGAAGATGGGGGTGGGGTGGGTTGGTGGGTAGGAGGATGAGGAGTCAGACAGGGCAGTTCATCCTTGTGACCATTCCCCTCAATAATAAGTATTCCGTATTTGATACTGTTGGGGGAATGACCTACCATGGACAAGTTACAGTGGTCAGGTCTCTAGTTTGGGGGATGGCCCCTCGGCTCAGAAGGGAAGGGGGAAAAGAGGAGAGCTCTTATAATTGGGGACTCACTGATTAGGGGATACGTTGCCTCCTGGGTGCCAGGGTCAGGGATGTCTCTGATCGAGTACATAGCATTCTGGAGGGGGTGGGCGAACAGCCAGATGTCATGGTCCACGTGGGGAACAATGACATAGATGGAAGTGGGGATGAGGTCCTGAAGAAGGATTATAAAGAGTTAGGAAAGAAGGACCTTAAGGGTGGTCATCTTGGAATTGCTGTCTGTACCATGCTCTAGTGAGGGTAGGAATAGGAAGATGTGGTGAATGAAAAGTCTGACCTTTACAAAAGGGGCAGGCTGCACCTGAACTGAAAAGGGACCAATATCCTGGTGGACAGGTTTGCTAGAACTGTTGGAGAAGGGTTAAACTAGTTTGGCAGGGGAGGTGGGAATCAAAATGAGAGTACAGAGAGTAGGGTAGAAGAACACCTAGGTTTGAATGGAGAGAGGAACCAGAAGGTTAAAATTAATGGAGGTGGGTGATAAAAGTAGATGGTAATCAAAGGAATGTATGTAGGGGACATTCTCTCATGTATATATTTTAAAGCAAGGAGCATAGTAAGTAAAGTGGATGAGCTTAGAGCATGGATTGACTCATGGAAATATGATATTGTAGCCATCAGTGAAACTTGGTTGCAGGAGGGGCATGACTGGCAGCTAAATATTCCAGGATTCTGTTGTCTTAGGTGTGATAGAACAGGGGGGGATAAAAGGTGGAGGAGTTGGATTGCTTGTTTGAGAAAACATAACAGCACTGTCATGGCAGGATAGAATGGAGGCTATTTGGGTGGAATTGAAGAATGAGAAAGGCATGAAAACACTAATTGGAGTGTATTATAGACTGCCTAATGGACAGAGGGAATTAGAGGAGCATTCTTTGGCTTGGCTTCGCGGACGAAGATTTATGGAGGGGGTAAAAAGTCCACGTCAGCTGCAGGCTCGTTTGTGGCTGACAAGTCCGATGCGGGACAGGCAGACACGATTGCAGCGGTTGCAGGGGAAAATTGGTGGGTTGGGGTTGGGTGTTGGGTTTTTCCTCCTTTGCCTTTTGTCAGTGAGGTAGCATAATTTATAAGGAGATAGCATGTCTGTGTAGTGCTATGAGCCCAAAGGACCCCAAAATCCAGTAGCAATAGAAATTCGCCAAGATGAATGGTTACTTAAACAAAAGTTGCTTTTAATTATCTTTAAACATGAAAACAGGATCAAACTTTAACTTATTACCATTAACTTAATTAACCTTAATTAAGTTAATTAATTTAATTAAGTCACCAACGAGCCTGCAGCAGACGTGGACGTACCCCTCCATAAATCTTCCTCCGCCAAGCCAAGCCAAAGAAGAAGAATTAACCTAATTTAACCCCATTCTAATTATGTAATGTGTGTGTAAGTTCAGAATAGTTCTTTGATTCACAGTCCAATGTCATTCCTCCAAGTTCACTGGTTGCAGTCAATTCTCATACTGTGCACAGAATTTAACAATTATAGAGTTCACCAGGCTTTGGTGCTTGAAAGGTAAATGGATACCACTCAGGAAGGTTCTTGTCAGTTTTCAAAGAGAGATTTGTTGTTCACTGGACACCCACAACTGATTCCTTCATTGTCTTGCCGAAGAAACTTGCCCCATCAGGGTTTTCCAGATGATAACCTCTTTCTTTCAGGTGACCACAGAATTCCTTTTGGTTTCTCTTATTTTGAGTGTAACATCAGGCAGCCAAGTCCTCTCCTCTTGCATGAACCACAAGCGCTTTGACCAGGTTGAACTAAGCACTCACAACCCATCTTCCAAATGGGGTTTTCCACAAGCTTGCCAGCTTGTCCTGTTCTAGTTCCAGTTGCTGCTGCTGGACTGTAACACTGTAAAACTGAATTCTGCCTCTCTCTCATTCTCTCTCAGAGAAAAAGCCCATTTAACTCCTTCTGCTTGCAAAACCATTTGACCCTCTTAGAACAGCAAGTTCCACTCCAGACAGCCTGCACTCTCATCTGTTGTCTTTTTGTAAACAGCAATCCATTAGTGATGCCTCTTGGGCACTCTCCAAAGTTTTTGCAAAGGCTCTTGGGGCCGGTCTGTCTAGCATGAGCAGAGCTCCA
Source organism: Narcine bancroftii (assembly GCF_036971445.1). Taxonomy (NCBI): domain Eukaryota; kingdom Metazoa; phylum Chordata; class Chondrichthyes; order Torpediniformes; family Narcinidae; genus Narcine; species Narcine bancroftii. The sequence goes on from NC_091472.1 coordinate 8,813,813, forward strand.
GTATTTTAAATAAGATCTGTTTTCAAGTGTTTGCATGTGACCTACACTAAAAAAAACTGCCCCAATTTATCTCCCAAAAACATACCTATATACAGAACAAACAACATAATCTGTTACAGTAGTAAACATAAGGTGGTCACTATAGGAGATTTTAACTTTCCAACTATTGACTGGGATGCCCATACTGTAAAAGGGCTGGATGGGTTGGAGTCTGTCAAATGAGTTCAGGAAATTTTTCTAAATCAATACATAGAAGAACCGACTAGAGAGGGGGTAGTATTGGATCTCCTATTAGGAAATGAAAAAGGTCAGGTGACAGAGGTTTGTGTTGGGGAACACTTTGGATCTAGTGATTATAATACTATTAGAATTACATTAATTATAGAGAAGGATACAGCTGGGCCCAAGTTTGAGATTCTTGATTGGAACAAGGCTAATTCTGAGGAGATGTGAATGGATTTAGTAGGTGTGAATTGGGATAATTTATTTTCAGGGAAGGATGTAACTGATAAGGGAAGCTTTTGAGGGTACACAGTTGGTATGTTCCTGATTAAAGGAAATGCTTGAAAATATAGGGAGCTTTGGTTTTCAAAGGATATTAGGAATTTAGTTTGGAAGAAGGATGTGTACAGCAGATGTAGACAGAAGAGAATGGGTGCAGTGCTTGTGGAATATAAGGCACGTTTCTTAAACAAACAAAAGATATTAGAAAGGCTAAAAGGAGATATGAGGCTGCTTTGGCAGGCAAGGTTAAAAAATAAATCCAAAGAGCTTCTGCATGTCCTTTAAAAGCAAAAGAATAGTGAGAGATAAAATTGGGCCCCTTGAGGATCAGAGGGTAGGCAGAAGACAGAAGAGATGGGAGAAATTTTAAATGTTTTTTTCTTCAGAATTCACTAAGGAAAAGAATATTGAGCCAGGTGAAGTCATGAAATCCGGTAGTCAGATCATGGATAATATATAGATTAATGAGGAGATAGGATTGGCTATTTTAAAGAGCATAAAGGTCCTGACAAGAGATTCCCAAGGTCCCTGTGGGAGGTTAGTGTACAAATAGTATGGGATCTGACAGAAATATTTAAAATGTCACTGGCTACAGGGGAGGTGCAGGAGGATGGGAGGGTAGCTCATGTTGTTCTGTTTTTTTTTAAAAGCTCCAAAATTAAACCTGGTAATTATAGGCCTGTGAATGGGTAAATTAATAGAGAGTGTTCTTACAGATGGAAAGATAAGGATTGATAAGGAGTAGTCAACACAGTTTTGCACGTGGTAGATCATGTTTAACGAATCTTAGTTTTTCAAGGAGGTTACTAAGAAGGTTGAGGGAAGGGCTGTAAATGTTGTCTCTATGGACTTTAGTAAGGCCTTTGTCAATGTTATGCATAAGAAGCTAGTTATGAAGGTTCAATGATGGGATATTAATGATGAAGTTGTGAAATTCATTCAACAATGGTTAAATGGAAGATGCCAGAAGGTTGTGGTGGAAAGTTGTTTGCTAAATTGGAGGCTGGTGACTAGTGGAGTGCCTCCGGCATTGGTACTGGGTCCATTATTGTTTGTCATATATATAGATATAGATATAGATATAGATATAGATATATCGATATAGATATATCTATATATCTATATATATATATATATGTAGATATATATATAATCTATATATATATATATATATAATCTATATATATATATATAATCTATATATATATATATAATCTATATATATATATATATATATAGATATATATATAATCTATATATATATCTATATATATAATCTATATATATAGATATATATATATATATAATCTATATATCTATATATTATATATATAGATATATATATATATCGGTGTATATATATCTATATATAGATATATATATATTACTGATCCAGATGATAGGGTGATCATTTGGATTAGTAAGTACGATACTAAGATTGGTGATGTTGTGGACAGTGAAGAAGATTATCAAAGATTGCAGAGGAATGTACGACAGTTAGAAGAGTGGGCTAAAAGATGGCAGATGGAGTTTAATGCTGATAAGTGTGAGGTGCTACAATTTGTTAGGACTCATGTTGAATGATAGACAATTGAGAAGTGCAGTAGGACAAAGGGATTTTTGAATTCTGGTCCATAATTCCCTGAAAGTTGAGTCACATGTAGATAGGGTGGTGAAGAACGCATTTGTATATTGGCCTTCATGAGAGCATTGAGTACAGGAGTTGGGATGTCATGTTGAAGTTGTATAAGTTATTGATGAGGCCAAATTTGGAATATTGTGTGCAGGTTTGGCCGCCGAATTAGAGGAAGGATATAAACAGAACTGAAAGGGTCCAGAAGAGATTTACAAGAACATTGCCTAGGTTTCAGGGTTTGAGTTACAGGGAAAGGTTGAGCAGATTGAGACTTTATTCCCTGAAGAGTAGAAGATTGAGGGGTGATTTGATTAAAATTGAGGGGGTGGGTCACCGAGTGTCAATGTGGACAGGCTTTTTTTCCATTTAGAGTGGGTAAGATTCAAACAAGAGGACATGGATTGAGATTGAAGGGAGAAATGTTTAGGGGAAACACGAGGGGGAAGTTCTTCACCCAGAGTGGTGGGAGTGTGGAATGAGCATCCAGCGGAAGTGGAAGGTGCAGGTTTGATTTTAATATTTAAGGAAAATTTGGATAGGTAAATGGACAAGAGAGGTGTGGAAGGTTATGGGGTGGGTGCTCGTCATTGGGACTAGGTGGGAGAAGCTGTTTGTCGTGAATGAGAAGGGGTGAACTGGCCTGTTTCTGTGCTGTAATTATTATATTTCAAATAGTGCAGGGCACAGTAAAACCTCTGTATCCAGAATACAAGCAACTGGCAGCCTGAAGGGACTGGCAAAAATATTGAGGAAAATAAATTTTAAAAAATAAAAATAAATAATATGCAAGTTTAAAATTGTAAAGTGAATGTTCTCTGAAGTAACACAAACCTTTGAAGATAGGAGCAAATATTTAGCCAGCAGAGGGAAGGCCTTCATTGGGCTTTGCTCATAGCAGCTGTTTGAATAAAGTTGTGTGAAACAGCGATGGTGACGCCCAGGTTGAGGAGCGGGTTGATGCCTCTTGCCATTGGGTGACCCTTAGTGTCACCTTATCCCTGTTTAGTACAAGTTGCCCCAGTCAGAGGCTTTATCTATAAATTTGGGAGAGGGGTGTTAATTATCTAGAATGTTATTGTTCATCTTTGAGGCGGCTCAGTGGAGGGGGAGGAAACTGCAGTTGCGGCGACGGTTAAATGTTTCCAAAGAATGTGACTGAAAGTAAAGTAAAATGCGTTAAGGTTTATATAAGCTTGTTCAGTGTAAGAACAGTTGAGTACTTTTGTCTCTTACACTACTTATTCTTAATGCAGGTGAATTAGTTTGGCATTGAGAGTAAGTCGCAAACAACTTGAAAATGCATTTATTGGGAATCAACCAATCCCCATTGCAGGCACTTTACTGTATACAGAAAAATATGTGGAAAAAAAGCAACTTTTACCAATAAGAGGGAATAGACAGACCGCAGATACTGGAATGTGTATAAAACACAATCTGCTGCACGAACTCAGCAGGTTGAACAGCGTCAGTGGGAACAAAAGAGTGGTCAATATTTCAGGCTGAAAATCCTTCTTTAGAAGTCCATTTCAAAAGAATACGAAGCATCTGCCTCTCCACCCTCTTCTGTCATTAAAGAAACCACAGGAGATCTTGTTTAATGCTCCACACTTCAACACTGAGTGCAGTTCTGGTCGGCGAAGTGTACGAAGGAAGATTTAGGAGGTGTTGCCAGGACTGGAGGGCCTCCAGTCAACCCGTCAGAATGCTCTCCACAGTTCATGTGTCAGAATTTACAAGAGTCCTTGGTGACTTGCCAAATTTCTTCCA